>NC_053028.1:120317922-120318006 GCF_003073215.2 Triticum urartu
CTGCTATACGCCGGACTCCATTCAAGGCACTGTTCGGGTACGAGCCTGCACAACTGGGGATCTCCGCGGATAGTGTTTGCTCTG
>NC_053028.1:120619240-120713319 GCF_003073215.2 Triticum urartu
TACGTTGGTTTTCCCTTGAAGAGGAAAGGAGGATGCAGCAGAGCAGCGTAAGTATTTCCCTTAGTTTTTTAGAACCAAGGTATCAATCCAGTAGGAGGCCATGCACGAGTCCCTCGCACCTACACAAACAAATAAACTCCTCCCAACCAACGCGATAAAGGTGTTGTCATTCCTTCATGGTCACCTACGAGAGTGAGATCTGATAGATATGATAAGATAATATTTTTGGTATTTTTATGATAAAGAGAAATAAATATGCAAGTAAAATAAATGGCAAAGGAAATGACTAAGTATTGGAAGATTAATATAATGGAAAATAGACCCAGGGACCATAGGTTTCACTAGAGGCTTCTCTCGAGAGCATAAGTATTACGGTGGGTGAAAAATTACTGTTGAGCAATTGACAGAATTGAGCATAGTTATGAGAATATCTAGGTATGATGATGTATATAGGCATCACGTCCGAGACAAGTAGACCGACTCCTGCCTGCATCTACTACTATTACTCCACACATCGACCGCTATCCAGCATGCATCTAGAGTATTAAGTTCAAGAGAACAGAGTAACGCTCTAAGCAAGATGACATGATGTAGAGGGATAAACTCATGCAATACAATATAAACCCCATCTTGTTATCCTCGATGGCAACAATACAATACGTGCCTTGCTGCCCCTACTGTCACTAGGAAAGGACACCGCAAGATTGAACCCAAATCTAAGCACTTCTCCCATTGCAAGAAAGATCAATCTAGTAGGGCAAACCAAACTGATAATTTGAAGAGACTTGCAAAGATAACCAATCATACATAAAAGAATTCAGAGAAGATTCAAATATTGTTCATAGATAAACTTGATCATAAACCCACAATTCATCGGTCTCAACCAACACACCGCAAAAGAAGATTACATTGAATAGATCTCCACAAGAGAGGGGGAGAACTTTGTATTGAGATCCAAAAAGAGAGAAGAAGCCATCTAGCTAATAACTATGGACCCATAGGTCTGAAGTAAACTACTCACACTTCATCGGAGAGGCTATGGTGTTGATGTAGAAGCCCTCCGTGATCGATACCCCCTCCAGTGGAGCTTCGGAAAAGTCCCCAAGATGGGATCTCGTGGATACAGAAAGTTACGACGGTGGAATTAGGGTTTTGGCTCCGTATTTGGTAGTTTGGGGGTACGTAGGTATATATAGGAGGAAGGAGTACATCGGTGGAGCAACATGGGCCCCACGAGGGTGGAGGGCGCGCCTGGGGGGGAGTAGGCGCGCCCCCTACCTCGTGCCTTCCTGGTTGATTGCTTGACGTAGGGTCCAAGTCCTCTGGATCATGTTCGTTCTGAAAATCACGTTCCCGAAGGTTTCATTCCGTTTGGACTCCGTTTGATATTCTTTTTCTGCGAAACTCTGAAATAGGCAAAAAACAACAATTCTGGGCTGGGCCTCCGGTTAATAGGTTAGTCCCAAAAATAATATAAAAGTGTATAATAAAGCCCAATAATGTCCAAAACAGGATATAATATAGCATGGAACAATCAAAAATTATAGATACGTTGGAGACGTATCAACGCCCAGGGTAGGGGGTGCGCCCCTAGGGCTTGTGGGCCCCTCGGGCATCATCTCGCGTTGATTCCAATTCCCATCACATATATTCCAAAAAAATCTTCGTAAGTTTTTATCGCGTTTGGACTTCGTTTGGTATGGATATTCTGCGAAACAAAAAACATGCGAGAAACAGGAACTGGCACTGGGCACTGGATCAATATGTTAGTCCCAAAAATAATATAAAAAGTTGCCAAAAGTATATGAACGTTTTAAAATATTGGCATGAAACAGTAAAAAATTATAGATACGACGGAGACGTATAGGGTGGCATCTGGCGAATGATCTGTCCGACGATTGATCCGTCACGCTTAGACCTCAATTTATTTTGCCATTTCTGAATTGTCGAACTATAATTTATTATGCTTTGTTATATTTTTACACTATTGAATTGTAATGAATTTTTTTATATGATCAATCTATATGGATTTAAGGCTTTATCTTTGATGAGTATGACTGCAGGGTTGTTTGAGAGGGACCATCTTCATCCTACACCTCCCAAGGATGATAAACCTTAGGTCATTCACTTGAGGGAAATTTTATGTTGTCCTACAAAACTCTGCGCTTGGGGGTCCAACAGAGTCTACAAGGATAAAGTTGTGTAGTAGACATCTTGTTATTTCTAGCGTCGTTGCCGGGGAGGCGAGTGCTTGAAAGTATCTTCTTTATATATTGCAATTGAATCTTTTAGTTACTTCTTTTTCACTACTTTGGTTTATAAAAACTACAAAAAATGGAAGTGAAATTGCATCAAATTCTTCATCTTTATGATGTCTTTCAGGAAAATATGGAATCTAAAAATTGTGCTAAATTGTTTGAAGAAGAATTTAACAAAATGTTTAATGCGAGTTTCATCAATGTTAAGTGTGATTGAAATGATATTATTATGAATTCTCTGAATATTCATAATGCTAATGATGATTGCACTAGTCATGATAAAAATGTTTCTTATAAGCATGCCATTTTTTTGTGGAGAGCATAGACCTTGTGAAGACATGCCAATTAGGGATGATAGATTTTGTAAAAAGCATAAACATGACAAAACTAAATGGTGGCTTAAGGTATTAGATGATTATGCTAGAAAATTATGTCATCTTTATCCCATTACTTGTGAGCTTTGCAATAAAGTTGGCCATCTTAATTTTCAATGCATATATTTTCATGACCGAATCGCGGCCAAATATTATAATGACATGATCACCCTTGAACTGTATAATGAAGTTTGTCTATTTTTGGGATGTGAAGAATTGTCACATAAAATAGTTGGTTTGAAGTATTCATTTTTACAGAGGACACTAAAATTAATTGATAACCCACAAGTATAGGGGATCGCAACGGTTTTCGAGGGTAGAGTATTCAACCCAAATTTATTGATTCGACACAAGGGGATCCAAAGAATATTCTCAAGTATTAGCAGCCGAGTTGTCAATTCAACCACACCTAGAAAACTTAATATTTGTAGAAAAGTATTTAGTAGCAAAGTAGTATGGAAGTAACGGTAACTGTGGCAAAAGTAATAGTAGTAGTTTTGTAGTGATTGTAACAGTGACAACGGAAAAGTAACTAAGCAAAGATCAATATGTGAAAAGCTCATAGGCAATGGATCAGTGATGGATAATTATGTCGTATGCGATCCCTCATGCAACAGTTATAACCTAGGGTGACATAGAACTAGCTCCAATTCATCAATGTAATGTAGGCATGTATTCTAAATATAGTCATACGTGCTTATGGAAAAGAACTTGCATGGCATCTTTTGTCCTACCCTCCCGTGGAAGCGAGGTCCTATTGGAAACTAAGGGATATTAAGGCCTCCTTTTAATAGAGTACCAGACCAAAGCATTAACACTTAGTGAATACATGAACTCCTCAAACTATGGTCATCACCGGTAAGTATCCCGATTATTGTCACTTCGGGGTTAACGGATCATAACACATAATAGGTGACTATAGAATTGCAAGATAGGATCAAGAACTCACATATATTCATGAAAACATAAGAGGTTCCGATCTGAAATCATGGCACTCGGGCCCTAGTGACAAGCATTAAGCATAGCAAAGTCATAGCAACATCAATCTCAGAACATAGTGGATACTAGGGATCAAACCCTAACAAAACTAACTCGATTACATGATAAATCTCATCCAACCCATCACCGTCCAGCAAGCCTACGATGGAATTACTCATGCACGACGGTGAGAGTCATGAAATTGGTGATGGAGAAAGGTTGATGATGACAATGGCGACGGATTCCCCTCTCCGGAGCCCCGAATAGACTCCAGATCAGCCCTCCCGAGAGAGATTGGGGCTTGGCGGCGGCTCCATATCGTAAAACGTGATGAATCCTTCTCCCTGATTTTTTTCTCCCCGAACACGAATATATGGAGTTGGAGTTGAGGTCGGTGGAGCACCAGGGGGCCCACGAGGCAGGGGGGTGCGCCTAGGGGGGTAGGCTTGCCCCCCACCCTCGTGGACAGGGTGTGGGCCCCCTGGCCTTGATTATTTCGCCAGTATTTTTTTATATATTCCAAAAATAATCTCCATTGATTTTCAGGTCATTCCAAGAACTTTTATTTCTGCACAAAAAGAACACCATGGCAATTCTGCTGAAAACAACGTCAGTCTGGGTTAGTTCCATTCAAATCATGCAAGTAAGAGTCCAAAACAAGGGCAAAAGTGTTTGGAAAAGTAGATACGGCGGAGACGTATCAACTCCCCCAAGCTTAAACCTTTGCTTGTCCTCAAGCAATTCAGTTGATAAACTAAAAGTGATAAAGAAAAACTTTTACAAACTCTGTTTGCTCTTGTTGTTGTAAATATGTAAAGCCAGCATTCAAGTTTTCAGCAAAGATTATGAACTAACCATATTCACAATAACATTTAGGTCTCATGTTTACTCATATCAACGGCATAATCAACCAGCGAGCAATAATAATAAATCTCGGATGACAACACTTTATCAAAACAATCATAATATGATATAACAAGACGGTATCTCGCTAGCCCATTATGAGACCGCAAAATGAGACCGCAAAACATAAATGCAGAGCACCTTTAAAGATCAAGACTAAACTACATTGTAATTCATGTAAAAGATCCAGTCAAGTCATACTCAATGTAAACTAACGATAATACATGCAAATGACAGCGGTGCTCTCCAACTGGTTGCTTTTTAATAAGAGGGATGATGACTCAACATAAAAGTAAATAGATAGGCCCTTCGCAGAGGGAAGCGTGGATTTGTAGAGGTGCCAGAGCTCGATTTTGAAATAGAGATGAATAATATTTTGAGCGTTATACTTTCATTGTCAACATAACAACCGAGAATCTCGCTATCTTCCATGCTACACACATTATAGGTGTGCCCAAAGCAGAATGATAAAGTTTATACTCCCCCACACCAAACAAGCATCAATCCATGCTTGCCGAAACAATGGGTGCCTTCAACTAACAAAATCCCTGGGGGTTTGTTTGCAATTATTTGATTTGATTTGAGCATGGGACTGGCATCCGGTGACCAGCCATTTTCTCGTGAGTGAGGAGCGAGTCCACTCCTCTGAGAATAACCCGCCTAACATGGAAGATACGGACAGCCCTAGTTGATACATGAGCTTGATACGTCTCCAACGTATCTATAATTTTTGATTGCTCCATTCTATATTATCTACTGTTTTGGATGTTTATGGGCTTTATTATACACTTTATTATACACTTTTATATCATTTTTGGGACTAACCTATTAACCCAGAGCCCAGTGCCAGTTTCTATTTTTACCTTGTTTTAGAGTATCGCAGAAAAGGAAAATCAAACGGACTCCAATTGACCTGAAACTTCATGGAACTTATTTTTGGATCAGAAGAAGCCCAGAAGACTTGGAGTGCACATCAGGGGACCTTCGAGGAGGCCACGAGGTAGGGGGGGCGCGCCCTCCACCCTCATGGGCCCCTCGTGGCCCCCCTGACGTACGTCTTCCGCCTATATATCTCCATATACCCTAAAAACATCCGGGAGCACAATAGATCAGGAGTTCCGCCGCCAGAAGCCTCCATAGCCACCGAAAGCCAATCTAGACCCGTTCCGGCAACCTGCCGGAGGGGGCAATCCCTCTCTAGTGGCCATCTTCATCATCCCGGTGCTCTCCATGACGAGGAGGTAGTAGTTCTCCCTCAGGGCTGAGGGTATGTACCAGTAGCTATGTGTTTGATCTCTCTCCTCTCTCTCGTGTTCTTGAGGTGATACGATATTGATGTATCGCGAGCTTTGCTATTATATTTGGATCGAGTTTCCCCTTTGATGTTATCTTATCGGATTGAGTCTTTAAAGATTTGAGAACACTTGATATATGTCTTGTCGTGCGTATCTGTTGTGACAATGGGATATCACGTGATTCACTTGATGTATGTTTTGGTGATCAACTTGCAGGTTCCGCCCATGAACCTATGCATAGGGGTTGGCACACGTTTTCGTCGTGATTCTCCGGAAGAAACTTTGGGGCACTCTTTGAGGTTCTATGTGTTGGTTGAATAGATGAATATGAGATTGTGTGATGCATATCGTATAATCATACCCACGGATACTTGAGGTGACATTGGAGTATCTAGGTGACATTAGGGTTTTAGTTGATTTGTGTCTTAAGGTGTTATTCTAGTACAAACTCTAGGGCTGTCTGTGACACTTATAGGAATAGCCCAACGGATTGATTGGAAAGAATAACTTTGAGGTGGTTTCGTACCCTACCATAATCTCTTCGTTCGTTCTCCGCTATTAGTGACTTTGGAGTGACTCTTTGTTGCATGTTGAGGGATAGTTATATGATCCAATTATGTTATTATTGTTGAGGGAACTTGCACTAGTGAAAGTATGAACCCTAGGCCTTGTTTCAACGCATTGCAATACCGTTTACGCTCACTTTTATCATTAGTTACCTTGCTGTTTTTATATTTTTAGAGTACAAAAACCATTATCTACTATCCATATTGCACTTGTATCACCATCTCTTTAACGAACTAGTGCACCTATACAATTTACCATTGTATTGGGTGTGTTGGGGACACAAGAGACTCTTTGTTATTTGGTTGCAGGGTTGCTTGAGAGAGACCATCTTCATCCTACGCCTCCTACGGATTGATAAACCTTAGGTCATCCACTTGAGGGAAATTTGCTACTGTCCTACAAACCTCTGCACTTGGAGGCCCAACAACGTCTACAAGAAGAAGGTTGTGTAGTAGACATCAGAGCTATTCGAGCATACATAACAGAATGTTTATTTGAAGGTTTAGAGTTTGGCACATACAAATTTACTTGGAACGGCAGGTAGATATCGTATATAGGAAGGTATGGTGGACTCATATGGAATAACTTTGGGGTTTATGGAGTTGGATGCACAAGCAGTATTCCCGGTTAGTACAAGTGAAGACTAGAAAGAGACTGGGAAGTGACCAGCTAGAGAGTGACAACAGTCATGAACATGCATTAAAATTAATCAACACCGAATGCAAGCATGAATTGGATATAATTCACCATGAACATAAATATCATAGAGGCTATGTTGATTTTGTTTCAACTACATGCGTGAACATGTGCCAAGTCAAGCCACTCGAATCGTTCAAAGGAGGATACCACCCTATCATACCACATCACAACCATTTTAATAGCATGTTGGCATGCAAGGTAAACAATTATAAACTCCTAGCAAATTAAGCATGGCATAAGAAACTATAATCTCTAATTTTCATTGCAAACATGTTTCATTCATAATAGGCTGAGTCAGGAACGATGAACTAATCATATTTACAAAAACAAGAGAGGTCGAGTTCATACCAGCTTTCCTCATCTCAATCAGTTCATCATATATCGTCATTATTGCCTTTCACTTGCACGATGCTACCTCTTGAGCACTGCATTGGTTTTCCCTTAAAGAGGAAAGGGTGATGCAGCAAAGTAGCGTAAGTATTTCCCTCAGTTTTTGAGAACCAAGGTATCAATCCAGTAGGAGACTACGCGCGAGTCCCTCGCACCTACAAAAAACAAATAAATCCTCGCAACCAACGTGATAAGGGGTTGTCAATCCCTACACGGTCACTTACGAGAGTGAGATCTGATAGATATGATAAGATAATATTTTTGGTATTTTTATGATAAAGATGCACAGTAAAATAAAAGGCAATGAAAATAACTAAGTGCTTTTTTCGAATATTTAATGTGAGGCAAGGCCCCACAGCTCTTTATTAAAGCAAACAGAACTGTACAAACAAAATACAGGCTATACAAGGGAAAAGGAAAAAAATTACCTAAGGCTAAACATCACTACCTACATTACAACAGAGAATCAACCCAAGCCAAGAGTTTTGGTTTAATACAATCCTTCACTCTATGAGCAAGCAATGAGATATCATGGATGAATTTGCACTTCCAAGCACTGAAGGTAGCTCTCTCAGATCTGAAGGTTCTGCCATTTCTTAAAATCCAAATGTTCCAAGCTGCTGTTAGCATGACTTCAAAGAAGAAAGGGTGTTTGAAGCTGGACCTAGCATGCATGATACATTGCAAAATATCTGAGCCCCTAGACCAATCAATGCCCAGGTAATTCCAGACTCTACAGCTGAAGGTGCAGTTAAAAAATAGATGTATTCTATCCTCATACACCAGCTCACTCCAAATGAGACAGAAATTGCCATCTTGGCTAGAACGCCAGTGTCTTCTAACTAGCATGTCCTTGGTGTTTAGTCTGTCAAAAAAGAGGAGCCACCCAAACACCTTGATCTTCATGGTGCACCTACTCTGCCACAACCATTTACAAGGTTGTATTGTGGGTAGATGAGAATGCATGATCGTGTAGAAGCTCTTGGTAGTGTATTCCCCTGATTTACCAGGCCATTTCCAAACATCTGGTTTGGTTGGGTCTCTTTCTAACTGCATGATCCAATCTTCCAGCGTGTGTAACTCAGCAGCAGCCTCATGAGAAATAGGTAAATAAAACATGGAGAAGAGATCCTGGGATTGAAGAAATTCTTGCACAGAGATCTTATCATTATTTCCAACATAGGGGTCTAGAAGAACCCCCAATGTGCCAAGAATCTGTCCAGAACAGAGCAGAGTCACACATGTTGATGTGAACCGAGGCAATAGCAGTATAAGCCTCATGCAGCTTCAGAACATCCCTCCACCAGAAAGATCCAGCTTCAACTG
Source organism: Triticum urartu (assembly GCF_003073215.2). Taxonomy (NCBI): domain Eukaryota; kingdom Viridiplantae; phylum Streptophyta; class Magnoliopsida; order Poales; family Poaceae; genus Triticum; species Triticum urartu. Next base: position 120,628,031 of record NC_053028.1, read on the forward strand.
TTGCCTGTAGAACACCATGATCATAGTAACTGTTCCATGTTAGGGTCACCCAAGGAATATCAACCTTGTTGTAGAACTTGTGAAGGTGCTTGATAAGGAGTCCTTTTTTCTGGATGTTCAGGTTAATTATTCCTAAACCTCCTTTATCCTTTGGCCTGCAAACTAGTTCCCATGCAGCCAGCAACTGCTTGGGAGCATCACTATTGCCCCTCCAAAGACATTGCCTGAAGATTCTGTCAAGCTGCTTAATGATCCCTGGTGGAATACTGAGGCTGCACAGAAAGTATATTGGTAGAGAAGTCAAGACAGAGGTAAGAAGTTGCAAGCGGGAGCCTTGATTCAGCATGGAAGAGCTTGCGGTTAACCTCCTCTCAAGACTGTCAACTAGGGGCATTAGGTCAATGATCCTTGGTCTTGTAGTTCCCAAAGGCAATCCCAGATAAGTGAATGGGAGCTGTCCAATTTTACAACCAAGAATAGCAGCAAGTCTAGAGGCCTCATGATCACTTATATTCAAAGGGATCATTGAAGATTTAGCAAAATTGACCTTTAAACCTGTAGACTATTAGAAGGTCAGCAACATGTTCTTTAGTGCAACAAGCTCCTCATCCTTAGCTGCAAGAAACAGAATAGTGTCATCCGCATACTGGATGATGGGAAACTCTCTGTCATGGGTTTTAATAGGCAAAGAGAGCGTGCCATGCTCAAGCATGTGGTTAACCACTGACTGCAATAAGTCCGCTGCAATGACAAACAACAGAGGTGATAGTGGATCACCCTGCCTGACACCACACTTGCACTTAAATTGTTTTCTAGGAATGCCATTTAACAACACAGACGAAGAACCTGTGGATAAAAATTGCTTAACCCAAGAAATCCATTTGGCATCAAACCCTTTATGCTGCAACATCTGAAGAATAACCTCATGTTCAACTGTGTCAAAGGCCTTAGCAAAATCCAACTTGAGGATTATGATTGGACACTTGGACTGTTACATTGGTGGATATACTCAAAACTCTAGGCCAGACAATCCTGAATTGACCTTCCCTTAAGGAACCCATATTAATTTTTGTGGATACACCTAAGGATCACCTTCTGCAACCGGTTGGCCAACAACTTTGTTAGAAATTTAAGACAAGTGTTGGTGAGAGATATTGGCCGGAAGTCATCAGGCCCTTCAGGTGAAATGATCTTGGGTATGAGTGTAATGAGGGAGCCATTAATGTTTTCCAACGAAAGCTTTCCCTCATAAAAATCCTGAATCATTCGCAAGAAGTCCTTCTCAATTATAGGCCAATAGCGCTTGACAAACATCACATTAAAGCCATCCGGACCACGTGCTCGATCCATCGGTAATTCTTTCAGAACTTTGTTAATTTCTTCCTCAGAAAACGGCAAAGAAAGCTCCTCCAGTCCCGGGATGGGCCGAATTAATTGGTTCAAATCAAAGCCCACATTGATCCCTTGGGCCTAGCCCATCCTAGTTTTGAACGAAGCCCAAAGAATTCCCGCCATCTGAGCGTGATCAGTCACAGGATCACTCATGGAATTGGTCTTCAGACTGGAGATTGAATTCCTTCTCATGCGCTCCGATGCCATTGCATGAAATTTTTTTGAATTCTCCTCGCCGACCTTTATATACCGAATAGTGCACCTCTGCTTCCAATAAATATAGTGAATTTTTAACACATGTTCATAGTGGATCTTCACAATTTTCCTGAAATTGAATTCCGGCCTTGTTAAAGGTCTCACTTCCTCCAGCTGATCAAAGTGCAGAATCACCTTTGAGCAATCAACAGTAAGTTTTTTGATGTATGATAACTTTTTTCTCCAAATTTTCAAATCATACCGCAGCCTCTTAAATTTCTTTGTGATAACCGCAGAAGCAGATAGATCAGAGAATACCGGCACATTCCAAGACTTGGTGACGCAATCCATGAACCCCAGTGAGGGAGTCCTGGATTAGGGGGTGTTCGGGTAGCCGGACTATACCTTCGGCCGGACTCCTGGACTATGAAGATACAAGATTGAAGACTTCGTCCCGTGTCCGGATGGGACTTTCCTTGGCGTGGAAGGCAAGCTTGGCGATGCGGATATTCAAGATCTCCTACCATTGTAACCGACTCTATGTAACCCTAACCCTATCCGGTGTCTATATAAACCGGAGGGTTGTAGCCCGTAGGCAATCAACTCCATATACAACAATCATACCATAGGCTAGCTTCTAGGGTTTAGCCTCCTTGATCTCGTGGTAGATCTCTACTCTTGTACTACCCATATCATCAATATTAATCAAGCAGGATGTAGGGTTTTACCTCCATCAAGAGGGCCCGAACCTGGGTAAAACATCGTGTTCCCTGGCTCTTGTTACCATCCGGCCTAGACGCATAGTTCGGGACCCACTACCCGAGATCCGCCGGTTTTGACACCGACATTGGTGCTTTCATTGAGGGTTCCCCTGTGTCGTCGCCTTTAGGCCTGATGGCTCCTTTGATCATCAACAACGATACGGTCCAGGGTGAGACTTTTCTCCCCGGACAGATCTTCGTCTTCAGCGGCTTCACTCTGCGGGCCAATTCGCTCGGCCACTTGGAGCAGATCGAAAGCTACGGCCCTGGCCAACAAGTCAGGTTTGGAAGCTTAAACTACACGGCTAACATCCGCGGAGACTTGATCTTCGACGGGCTCGAGCCACGGCCAAGCGCCCCGCACTATCTCGAGGGGCATGATCTAGCTCTGCCCCCGGACAGTGTCCTAGAGGCCGCACACGCATCGGCTCCGACCCCTAACTCGGAGCCTATTGCACCAATTGAGGATGAACAGTTGGACGTCACCTCGCGGGCTGCGATCCCGAAAGCGATCGAGCCGAACGCTAGCCCCGCACTCTGCACGACCCGTGACTCCGAGGATCCGGACTCCTCCCCGGACTCCAAACCCCCCGCGCCCCTGCCAATCGAATCCGATTGGGCGCCGATAATTGAGTTCACCGCCGCAGACATCTTTCAGCACTCGCCTTGTGGCGATATCCTGAACTCTCTCAAGACTCTCTCCTTATCCGGAGAGCCTTGGCTGAACTACGGTTAGCGAGGATGGGATACGGACGATGAAGAAATTCAAAGCCCACCCACCACCCACTTGGTAGCCACTGTCGACAATTTAAACGACGTGCTCAACTTCGACTCCAGAGACATCGACAGCATCGATGACGATGCAGGAGATACCGACGAACCAACGCCCATAGGGCATTGGACAGCCACCTCATCTCACGATGTGTACATGGTGGATACCCCTAAAGGAAGCAACAATGAGGAAAAAGGGGATGGGACGGGAGATCGACCCCCCGAAAAGCAATCAAAGCGTCGGCGTAAACGCCGACCCAAGCCCCGCCTCAACAAAAACCCAGCCATAGAGCAGGATGAGCCGGTAGACGACGAGCAGGCCTTAGAGCAACCATCCGAACAGGGCAACACGGATAGATAAACCGAACATCCCTCCTCCGGCGAAAACAGCATTCCGGACGACCTCACGCCGAATAAACCTATGGAGCAGAAGAACCTCCACGAGAGGCTCGTTGCAACTGCACGCAGCCTAAAGAAGCAGAAGCGGAAGCTAAAAACAGCGGAAGACGCACTCCGGATTAGATGGAGCAAAATAATCAATACCACAGATAAGTACGGCGATAGTCGCCGCACTAAAAGCTATCCGAAAAGAAAGCTACTGCCTAAATTCGACGAAGAGGCCCTAGAGCCCTCACATTCAAAAAATGAAAAAGCCACACGGTCGGATAGACGACCCCATAAAGTGGCAAGCGGCACCGCACCTAAATCGGCATGCGACCCACTTAAGGATTCGCATCATGGCCCAATCAGGTCCATTTATGGGCCAAGAAAGCAAGCTCTCGTAAGCAACGCTATGAAGCCATCATCAGAATCCGGCACACCCAAATACAGGGGAGCCGCACACCCCCTATGTTTCACCGATGAGGTCCTGGACTATGAATTCCCAGAGGGATTCAAACCCGTAAACATAGAGGCATATGATGGAACAACAGACCCTGGAGTCTGGATCGAGGATTATATCCTCCACATACACATGGCTAGAGGAGACGATCTCCACGCCATAAAATATCTACCCCTTAAGCTTAAAGGGCCAGCCCGGCATTGGCTTAAAAGCCTTCCCGAAAACACAATTGGAAGCTGGGAAGAGCTCGAGGATGCTTTCCGAGCAAACTTTCAAGGGACCTATGTCCGCCCTCCGAATGCAGACGATCTTAGTCACATAACTCAACAACCCGGAGAATCAGCTCGGCAGTTCTGGAATAGATTCCTCACTAAAAAGAATCAGATATTCGACTGTCCGGACGCTGAAGCCTTAGCAGCTTTCAGGCATAACGTCCGAGACAAATGGCTCGCCAGACACCTCGGCCAAGCAAAGCCAAGAACAATGGCCGCACTAACAAGCCTCATGACCCGCTTTTGTGCAGGGGACGACAGCTGGTTGGCAAGGAGCAGCCCCAGCGACCCAAGTACATCCGAAACTACGGATGGAAACGGAAAACCGTGACGCAAAAAGGACCGTCGCTGGACTAAGGACAGAAGTCCGAAGAGCGCGGCAGTCAATGCCGGATTCAAAGGCTCATGACAAAATGAGGAAAAATCGCCCCCACCCCCAGGATAACAGGGACGATCCATCCAACCTAAGTAAAATCCTGGACAGGATATGTCAGATACACAGTACTCCCGGGAAGCCTGCTAACCATACCCACAGAGACTGTTGGGTTTTCAAACAATCTGGCAGACTCAATGCCGAACACAAGGGGCTCAACACACCAAGCGAAGACGAGGACGAACCCCAAAAGCAGAGCACCAGGAAACAAAAGAACTTCCCACAAGAAGTAAAAACAGTGAACTCACTTCACATAACAAAACGTGTGGTGCCCATAAAGGTACGCACCACACGGCCCAACGGGTCCTGCCACTGGTTGTCAAAACCGATCATCTTCGATCAGCTAGATTATTCTAGGAATATCAAGAATGTAGGCTGGACTGCCTTGATACTCGATCCAATAATTGGTGGACTCCAGTTTTCAAATGTCCTTATGGACGGCGGTAGTGGACTAAACCTGATATATCAGGATACAATCCAGCACATGGGGATAAACCCAGCAAGAATCCGCCGCAGCAAAACCTCCTTTCAAGGGGTAATACCTGGTCCGGACACCCATTGTATGGTTTTCTCCGGCTCGAAGTCATATTCGGCTCTGCCGATAACCTCTGCCGTGAAAAGCTGACCTTCCATATCGTCCCGTTCTCAAGTCGCTTTCAAGCACTACTGGGACGCGAAGCTTTCGCTCGCTTTAACGCAATACCGCATTATGCATCTCTTACGCTTAAGATGCCCGGTCCACGAGGCATCATCTCTTTGAAGGGGAAGCACTAAAGTGCGCCTCCCCAAGCAGAGGACTGTGCGGCCGCTTTGACAGCCCCACAGCAAAATGGCCTCACCGGCCAAAAGAAACTTCGAAATAGGTCATTCAAGACCACGAACGCGGATAGACGAGTTCGGTGCAAAATCATCATTGATGCAGGCCTAGAAGCCATATACCCCCGCACTAGGGGCTCCACGCATATACAATAAGAGACAATAAAGCTCAATCTTATATATCTTACTTTGCTTATTTTAAACTTTTTCGGCACGACCCGTTTTCAACTCAGTTCCTCTCTTTTACAGATGAACGTCATGCGGCGCCCGTCCAGGATACGGCACAACGGAGACACAGGCGCAGACGTGCAGTATGGACCCATCCTAAAGGATTCTTTTTAGATTAAGACCCTGCGTAAACCTTTTTTACTATCTCTTGTTGCTATACATCCTCTGGTTTTTTCTTTCTGATATAACCAAGGAGGAGGCTGGCGTCTTGGCATGTGGCCACGTCAGAATTTTTGCACGTACCTGGACACTAGGGGCTTTTTTAATAAAGAGTCTTGTTTCGTCTGCACTCATAAAGACCGAACACCTTAGGGAGTGTTCGGCGTCGCGAGTTTTGGCATTATATGCATCAGCTCCGAATCATGTCTTTGGTCAAATGTTGGGTTGCCCGGCTCCTGAGTTCGGCTACCTTACATTCCGCTCTATCGGCTAAGGTAGCACCAGGAGAACTACTGCAATTGTGCCCCCGGTTCGGCCGGGCGAGCACCTCAGTAGAGGAAGCCGAAAACTGACTGTCATGATGTAGCGTGAGACTGGTCAGCCACTCAATGACCTATCGGAATCTATCGGATTCCTCCGCTTTAACGAAGGGCCGCTTCCCGGTCAGGCACATACGCGCCCCGAATTCGGACAAGCGCAGTTGCCACCAAGGAGCTACCTAAAGAGTCTCATTGTCAAACTCCTATGGCTAAGCGGAAGTGTTAAAGCATTATAGTCCGGTTGCCTGGCCCGCTGCGCTATCACCTCCTTTGTAGGACCAAGACGTTGGGTTAAGTGTGAAAATGCGTCTTCTGCGAGCACCCCCGCACTATGTGCGTGGGGGCTGAAGCCAACGACTGCCATCTTTCAGATTCTATATATATATATATATATATATCTTAAAACGGCCGCACAGGAGGTGTTCCCAATACTTGGAGGCACAAGTATAAAAAAGGCCACTACAGTTTATCAAAATATTACTTTATAATTACATATGCTATCATAACATAGCATCTTTCGGGCACTGTGTCTCTATTACACGAGCGCCTTCAAGAACTTCCTGAAAATAGTGCTCGGAGGGTACTCGGCTTTTGTCCGAATCTCGGGACGCAACAACGGTGGTCTCCATCTCTGCCCAGTATGTCTTAACACGGGCAAGAGCCATCCTAGCGCCCTCTATGCATGCTGACCTCTTCATTGCATTTATACGCGGCACCGCGTCAAGGAATTGCTGCACCAAGCTGAAATAACTCTTCGGCTCCGATCTCCCCGGCCACAGGTGACCCATGACGTACTTCATGGCGAGTCCATACAACCTATTCAATTCGGCCCATTGAGCCAAACGATCATCCACTGCCAGTGGACGCTCTAGATTGTGAAACTGCGACCAGAAAAGCTTTTCCACTTCGCGATCCTTTTGATCTCGAAAGTGTTCGGTCGCATCAGCAGCACTCGCTGCCAAGTCCAGATAGGTATCCTCCACACTCCACATCCGGTCCAACGGAGCAAATTTCGAATCACAAAATTTCCTTCACAGCATAGAGGGCTTTCCAGCCGCAATTTGTTCGGCCTGACGCAGCTCCTCCTTCGCAGCTCTCATTGCAGAGCGCGCGTCCTTGGCATTGGCAACGGCCTTCTCTAAGTCCGTCTGTTTCGCCTGGTCTTCTTTTTCAAGAAGTCTGCAACGGTCGGTAGCGCTTTTTAACTTTTCGGCCATCTTGGCCATCTCCTCCTTGCTTCGGCAATGAGCAGCCTGTTCGGCTCTTAGCTCTTCAAGGGCCTTCTCGGCAACCGCATCGCTTTTTCTGGCTTGCTTCTTAGCTCGGGCAAGTTCTGCCCTAAGATTCTCCACGGCGGCCGTACCATCTGCGTCGAGCACACGCATTGTAAGACACTGGCATGAAGCTCCTCTTACCTGATGCCGCCCAAAGAATTTCATACCTTGAGCCTCATCAAGCCGCTTGTTGACAAGCGCGATGTCGGCATCTGCCATGTCCAGTTGCCGATTTAGTTCGGCCACATCATCAGTTCGGCTTGATTCCGGACACCTCGCCACCTACATTCAAAGGCGACATCTTAGACCTGGGATTATGATCCTCTGCGTGCCGTCATTTCTTGACAACGCGCAGAGTCTCAGGGGCTACTATCTACACAGGGCGCACCTTACTTATGCGCAACTGACAAAAGTGTACATTATCTAACGTACCTCAAAACCCGTCAGTAAACTTTTGAGGGCCTCATGCAATCCGCTTTCTGTGGATAAAATCCTTTCAATCACCGTGCCCATCAATGCACGGTGCTCCTCTGAGATAGAAGATCGCCCCAGCAGAATCTTTAGCTCCTCCGGCCAAGCACCAGACGGTGCCGGACTTGTCCTATGGCCTCTTTCGAAGGCCGGACGCGGAGAGCCTTGGGGGGCTACATAGCTATCTTCTGCCCCTGCCGGATTCAGAGAAACCCTCCGCGACGACACCTCAAGGTCGCCCGCCTCGCTAGGCGGTACGGCAGGGGGAGGCGTCCCGCTCTCCATCATCTCCGGAAGAAGATCCCCCGAAGACGAGCTCTGCTGAGAAGGGCTGAGGTCCGAGCTACAAGGTAAAATTTCGGTTAATCTTCTCAGATATAAATCAAGTATTTCTCTCATCCCTCAAAAGGAAAACCCCTCTCTACTTACGGCTCGCTGGAGGGCTGATCCCTTTGAGGGCGTAGTTCGGCCGAGGAACTCCCCGGCGTCGGACCCTCTGACGAGGATTTTCTCCCCCGCTTCGGGGCCATGGTCTCTGGGTCGTTAGAGGTGGCCCTCTTCTTCCCCTTGGGAGAGGAATTGTCGGTTCCTCCCTTCGGAGTAGCCTCCTTCGAGGAGGCCATATTTCCCTTGTCCTTCCCCTTACTTCCCTCCAAAGGCATTATCTTCAGCATCCTGACAAGCACAAGATCCGGCCTGGTTTCGGGAAGGGGAGCCGGACACCTGATCAGCTTTGCCTTCGCTATCCACTCCTATTTAAAAGGAAAGCTCCTTTAGGGGCAAGTTTATGACGATTATATGGATAGTAGGTCCGGGCACAAGGTTACTTACTTCGGTATCCGGGCGATTGCAGCTTAGGCCTGCTTCCTCGGTCAAATCCGGACACATCATTTGTGATCCGAAGAACAGTTTATACATCTCCACGGGCGTTGCGCCCATAAAATGATGGAGAGCTCGTGGTCCCTCTGGATTAAACTCCCACAGACAAAGGGAGCGACGTTTGCCGGGCAGTGTTCGGCGAATCAGCATGACCTACGTCACCTTGACCAGGTTGAGGTCTCTTTCTAAGAGATCCCTGATGCGGCCCTGCAACAAGGGCACGTGTTTGGATAACCCCCAATCTAATCCTTTGTTGACCCATGATGCTAGCCGTGATGGGGGACCCGAGCGAAAGGCAGGAGGCGCCGCCCACTTGGCGCTCCTGGGAGCGGTGATATAGAACCATTCTCGTTGCCACAAGCCGAGCTCCTCTTGAAATGAGCCCTCGGGCCATGGAGCATCAGTATTCTTACTTATGACAGCGCCTCCGCACTTTGCGTGCCGTCCCTCGATCATCTTCGGCTCCACTCCAAAAGTCTTGAGCCATAATCCAAAGTGAGGAGTAACACGGAGGAACTCTTCGCACACAACAATGAATGAGGAAATGTGGAGGATGGACTCCAGAGCTAAGTCATGAAATTCCAGCCCGTAATAAAACAGCAGCCCCCTCACGAAGAGATCCATCAGGAAGCCTAACCCCCGAAGGAAGTGATACATGAACACTATGCTCTCACCGGGCTGGGGACTGGGAATAGCCTGCCTTTGAGCAGGCAACCTATGCAAAATTTTGGCGGTCAAGAACTTAGCCTCTCTCAACTTTAGCACGTCCTCCTCCGTGACGGAGGAGGGCATCCATCGGCCTTAAAGGTCGGAATCGGACATTGTCGAAGGTCTAAGGCGCCCGGAATCTGAAGCCTGGGGTGTTGGAACTCGAGGCGATGGGCGAACTTGTTTTGCGATTGGAGAAAAGGAGTAAGGCCCTGGTCCCTTTATAGAAGGTTGAATACCAGGAGCCCTCCCCGTAACCGTTTGGGACTCGCCTTTAATCAAGAAAACATGCTGACAGGCACGATTGGGTTACCCACATCCGTATTGATGAGAATCCCGTAAAAGGGGGGCACACGATCTCTGCTTTGATAGGACGTGCCAGGGAAACCGCCTCGCAAAACACACTGAGGTGGAAGAGTGAAAACGATTCGAGTGAAGGACTTGGCTGTAGTGTGATGATGCACTGCGGAATACGTCAGCAGATTTGATTTGTGTCAATATTCTTCTCTCTATGGCAATATGTGGAAGCTTATTTTTGCAGAGCCGGACACTACTCTTGGTGTTTACAATCTTCTATGAAGGACTTGGAGGAGGAACCCGCCTTGCAATGCCGAAGACAATTTGCGTGCCGGACTCGTCGTCATTGAAGCCTGGTTCAGGGGCTACTGAGGGAGTCCTGGATTAGGGGGTGTTCGGGTAGCCGGACTATACCTTCGGCCGGACTCCTGGACTATGAAGATACAAGATTGAAGACTTCGTCCCGTGTCCGGATGGGACTTTCCTTGGCATGGAAGGCAAGCTTGGCGATGCGGATATTCAAGATCTCCTACCATTGTAACCGACTCTATGTAACCCTAACCCTATCCGGTGTCTATATGAACCGGAGGGTTGTAGTCCGTAGGCAATCAACTCCATATACAAAAATCATACCATAGGCTAGCTTCTAGGGTTTAGCCTCCTTGATCTCGTGGTAGATCTACTCTTGTACTACCCATATCATCAATATTAATCAAGCAGGACGTAGGGTTTTACCTCCATCAAGAGGGCCCGAACCTGGGTAAAACATCATGTTCCCTGCCTCCTATTACCATCCGGCCTAGACGCACAGTTCGGGACCCACTACCCGAGATCCGCCGGTTTTGACACCGACACCCGGCATATCAAACCAGAAGTTTTCAAACCGAAAAGTTCTAGTGGCAGGAATGGTAGTGTCAATGCACACCACACAGGGCACATGATCCGAGGCAGTTCTGGCCAGTGGGTTAACCACAGTGTTTGGATAATGTGAAATTCAATCTGCAGTAGTAAAGAACCAATCAAGCTGCTCGAGCAAGGGGTTTTGGTGCATATTAGACCAGGTGAAGCTACGGCCTTTCAGTGGCAGCTCCAAGAGACCCAGGTGACCAATTATTTCGTTGAAGAGGAAAATATCATTAATGTCACCACCCGGGAGGTTTCTGTTATCCACAGATCTGATGAAATTAAAATCCCCCAACAACAACCAATTTTCATCGGGAGGGATGTCTAGATGATAAATCCACCTAACAAAATCGTCCCTAGGCTGACCCTCACAAGGCCCATATACAGAGGCTAAGGTCCATTTTTTGGAGTTCTGCAACGATTGGAAGGAAACCACAACACCAAATCTCTGAAGATCAATAAGCTGGCCATGAAAGATCGAGGAGTTCCAAATGACTAAAATCCCACCAGAGGCTCCAACAGAAGGCGAGAACGCGAATTGATCAAACCTCCTAGGACAAAAGGATCTAATCATTCGAATATCAAAATTCTCGCATTTAGTTTCCTGTAGAAAAAGTACAGAACATCTGCTCTCCTCAATCTTAGCACGTAAGTCACGCTGCCTAGCCTCTGAATTCAGCCCGCGCACGTTCCAATAAAGCACATTCAGTTTCGATAATAACAATTATCCATAAAAAACAGCACTGAGGAATAGTTGCAGGTCCAGCTGCTTAACAGCATGGATAAGATCATAACAAAAGTGCCAACAGCAGTGACCAAGTAGTTCAGACAGGCACACAAACAGAAAGTACTAACATAAAACGGACACAAAACCAAAAGTGCCGAACTCTCCATCAAGCTTCTTGGAACGTCAATCATCATGTGGACCATCATCTTCGTCAGCAGAACGTGGAGAGGCCATAAGCTTCTTGACCGATAGCACAGATGGGTCAATACCCAGAGCCACTCCAATTGCTTGCATTGTGGAAATAGGCATCGGGGGTGGGAGAGGAGGCTGAATTTGATCATCATCAAGACAAAGCTTATTTGCCTTCGGGCGACGCAGGGGGGCTGACCTCGAAGGGATTGCAGAAACTGGTTTCATGCCCGTCCTTTTGGCAGTACTGTGTGTCATCCTTCTGGTGGATAAGTCCAGAAGTGGCTCCACAAGTGTGACAGAACGCCTGGAGCGAGCAGACTGATGTGGACGCTTGCCCAACGGCGTCGGAGTGACCGAAGTAAATTGAAAATCCTCCTGAGAAACCTGTGAAGGAGTGTGTGGAACCTGGGAACTGGATCACGAGAAATCATCAGATGGAAACTCTTCAATGACCACTGAAGAGTTGATTCCAGGATCGGGGACACATTGCTCGGTAGACCATAGCAGAAATTTCTGATGTAGATCAGCCGACCCGAATTTAACTTGCAGCATCGTCGTAGAAAACCCAGGCAGACAAGCCGGTATATCTTTGATGACAAATTCAGGTAGTAAAGACTTGAAAGATCTCTCCTAGATCATTGCGGGCGGAAGAACTGACCCATAAAAGACCCTAACCATGCCAAGATGAATCGGGTCCAACTGCACTATCGGTGGAGCTTGTAGAGGCTGCTAGACTTCAAGCATGTCCTCATCATCAGAAGAATCCATGGAAGGGTTCAAAACCATAGAATTTTGGTCCTGTGTAGGTGGAATATCTTCATGCTGCTGCTGAATAGGCTGGACCTGTTCTTCCCATGGGCCCAATCCCTCATTGTGCTGCTCATTATGGGCCCACCCTGCCACATCATTCTGACCTTGATTTGCGCCCGGAGGAACTGCATTCCAGCCAAGAGCAGGGTATGGAGGCATTGCCCAAAAAGGTCACGGCACCTCAACTCCAGGCATCGGGTGGGGATTTCCATTAAGAGGCATAGGATCTTCATCCGCTGGGATCATAGCACCAGCAAATTCTCCTGATAAAATATAACAGCCAGCAGACCATGACACCATGACCTTGCCCCAGTTGGCAAATTCCCTAAAGGTGACCGAGCGAGGGACTAGCACATTATCAGGGAACGAGGCACGGACCAAAGTTCAAACCTTATGCCTGTCCGTGCTATTCCAGTAATGGAACTGCCCAAATGTGTCAACCATATCAGCAATGCATTAAGTGTTTCTATAATCTAGAGGGATGCCGATGAACATCAGCCACCCCGTCCGTTGGCCATGAATAGCACGGAAACCCTCACACTGATTATGTGGGATAAATCGTACAAAGAACTCATTGCTGTCATCATCAACTCCTAAAGGAAAAGGCGGGTGCAGAGTAAAAGAACCCCTGACAACTGGATCTTCCATCTCGAACAGACCGACTCCTTGGAACCAAGTTTGAGCAGAAATAACCGGAACATGCATCACCTGAACTAGGAAATCAAGAACCTGCTGATGACGGACACCAACCAGCTCAGGAGGTGGGATCGGCTCCACAATGGCCACCATGTACTGCTCATGCGCTCGGGGTGGAGGAACGGCCGGTGTGTAGAAGGTGCGGGGCAAACGGTCCACTCCACCATCTTCAATGTCAAAACCCGCAGGGATGAAGCGATGTGGGTCAATCGCGTACACCGCCATTGGAGGCTGCGGAGTAGGAGCTGGACCGGATCTGGGGGAAGTTTGGGTGGGCGAGGCAGGGCGGATAGGCGGCGATGGTGGCGGCGGAGAAGCAGAGGATGAGGTTTTCTTCGGAGTAGTTTGGCCTCGGGGAACTGGAGGGACTGGGGAGGAAAGGAAGTCCTCTTTTCTGTCTCGCTTCCCAAAACCCGGCGATGGGACTTTAGGCACCCAGACGGACTCAGGCGGCTGGCCGGTGCAGTTTTTTTAACGTGTCCCGAACGAAAACAATTACGGCAGCGGACCTGATTCGTGCATGTCTCTGACGTGAGGCGCATAGCCAAACAATTCTGGCAGTCCCAATAAGTCGCAGCCATATCTTCAATCATATCGTCAAAACTTTGCAAATCCCTGATAATATCCTGAGGGGAAGAGGCTCTTGGGGACAGGGTGATGGGTTGCTACTTTCATCATCAGACAGGCATATGGGATGGACCCTCGAGCCTAGCTGAGGTGGAGAGTCCAAACATTCCAAGGCAAAAACTAATCGACCACCCGAGGATCCAGGGTTTAAACGAGCAGGAGATAAACCCTCTGGGGAAGGCGGGATTGTTCCAAACTGAATCGCAAGCCTTGCCGGTGGCGAGGTTGTCACCGGAGAAGACACATCCGCATCCTCATGGGAAGAAACATGATAACCAGCTGCTCTGACCGTGGCCACCTCATCAGTGGACGGGCCATAGCTATATCCCTTACGTGTCGGGTATTGCATGATCGTGGCGAACGTAGCACGTTTCTTAGGAACAGATTTGGCCACGCAAGCACGGAGAGAGGATTTGGCCGGAGCATGTTGCATGGCCTCTAAACCAAGGCGAGATCATCTCTTAGAGGGACTAACTAAAACCCATTCCTCTTGGCATTCAGATTGCCAGAGGCTAAATTCTTTCTTCCAATCTGGGCCGCCATGACCCCAAAGGTGGAAGAAACACTTGAACTGATCACAAACAAAACTCCTCTGGTGCATAATGAAAAAACCCACCTCCTTGCAAGAAACCTTGAATGAGAAAACTCCATGGTGGAGGAGAGATACCTTGAGATGTGAACAATATCCTCCGATGGCCACCTCAAGAGCGAACCCCACATTCTCTTCATCAAGATGGAATGTATGCCGTGCAAAGGAGACCACCATAATGAAGTGGCCCGTGTCCGACGTGGGATGCACCGATCTGTTGAAGTTACGTTGGATCTCAGACGCAAACTTCATCCCCGGGGAGAAATCCAATCCCAAGGAGATTGCTGCATGGACCGCCATGACGAAGATGACAACCAGTAGAGAGAGGGGGAGACACCGGGAATGATGAACCGATCAGATGGCAAAACCCACTGAGAGGTGTGGAGATCGCCGGTAGTAGTGGGTGGCTAGGGTTAGGGTGGCGGTGGAGAGGTGGGAGTCGCCATCCAAAATAAACCAAGACTAACCCATGTAGGAAGATGAACTCCAAATAACTAAGTGTTGGAAGATTAATATGATGGAAAATAGACCCGGGGGCTATAGGTTTCACTAGTGGCTTCTCTCAAGAGCATACGTATTTTACGGTGGGTGAACAAATTACTGTTGAGCAATTGACAGAATTGAGCATAGTTATGAGAATATCTAGGTATGATCATGTATATAGGCATCACGTCCGAGACAAGTAGACCGACTCCTGCCTGCATCTACTACTATTACTCCACACATCGACCGCTATCCAGCATGCATCTAGAGTATTAAGTTCATAAGAACAGAGTAACGCTTTAAGCAAGATGACATGATGTAGAGGGATAAATTCACGCAATATGATAAAAAAACCCCATCTTGTTATCCTCAATGGCAACAATACAATACGTGCCTTGCTGCCCCTACTGTCACTGGGAAAGGACACCGCAAGATTGAACCCAAAGCTAAGCACTTCTCCCATTGCAAGAAAGATCAATCTAGTAGGCCAAACCAAACTGATAATTCGAAGAGACTTGCAAAGATAACCAATCATACATAAAAGAATTCAGAAGATCCAAATATTGTTCATAGATAAACTTGATCATAAACCCACAATTCATCGATCTCAACAAACACGCCGCAAAAGAAGATTACATCGAATAGATCTCCACGAGAGAGGGGGAGAACATTGTGTTGAGATCCAAAAAGAGAGAAGAAACCATCTAGCTAATAACTATGGACCCGAAGGTCTAAGGTAAACTACTCACACATCATCGGAGAGGCTATGGTGTTGATGTAGAAGCCCTCCGTGATCGATGCCACCTCCGGCGGAGCTCCGAAACAGGCCCCAAGATGGGATCTCGTGGATGCAGAAAGTTACAGCGGTGGAATTAGGGTTTTGGCTCCGTCTTTCATCGTTTGGGGGTACGTAGGTATGTATAGGAGGAAGGAGTATGTCGGTGGAGCAATAGGGGGCCCACGAGGGTGGAGGGCGCGCCTGGGAGGGGGGGGTAGGCGCGTCCCCTACCTCGTGGCTTCCCTGTTGGTTGCTTGACGTAGGGTCCAAGTCTCCTGGATCATGTTTGTTCCGAAAATCACGTTCCCGAAGGTTTCATTCCGTTTGGACTCCGTTTGATATTCTTTTTCTACGAAACTCTGAAATAGGCAAAAAACAACAATTCTGGGTTGGGCCTCCGGTTAATAGGTTAGTCCCAAAAATAATATAAAAGTGAATAATAAAGCCCAATAATGTCCAAAACAGACGATAATATAGCATGGAGCAATAAAAAAATATAGATACATTGGAGACGTATCAAGCATCCCCAAGCTTAATTCCTGCTCGTCCTCGAGTAGGTAAATGATAAAAACAAAATTTTTGATGTGGAATGCTACTAGGCATAATTTCAATGTAATTCTTCTTAATTGTGGCATGAATATTCAGATCCGAAAGATTCAAGATAAACGTTTAATATTGACATAGAAATAATAATACTTCAAGCATACTAACTAAGCAATTATGTCTTCTCAAAATAACATGGCCAAAGAAAGTTCATCCCTACAAAATCATATAGTTTAGTCATGCTCCATTTTCATCACCCAAGAATGCTCTCATCATGCACAACCCCGATGACAAGCCAAGCAATTGTTTCATACTTTAGTAATCTCAAACTTTATAAACCTTCACGCAATACATGAGCATGAGACATGGATATAGCACTATGGGTGGAATAGAGTATAATGATGGGGGTTATGTGGAGAAGACAAAAAAGGAGAAAGTCTCACATCAACGAGGCTAATCAATGAGCTATGGAGATGCTCATCGATTGATGGTAATGCAAGGAGTAGGGATTGCCATGCAACGGATGCACTAGAGCTATAAATGTATGAAAGCTCAACAAAAGAAACTAGTGGGTGTGCATCCAACTTGCTTGCTCATGAAGACCTAGGGCACTTGAGGAGGCCCATTGTTGGAATATACAAGCCAAGTTCTATAATGAAAAATTCCCACTAGTATATGAAAGTGACAAAACAAGAGACTCTCTATCATGAAGATCATGGTGCTACTTTGAAGCACAAGTGTGAAAAAAGGATAGTAGCATTGTCCCTTTTCATTTTTTGGGCCTTCTTTTTTATTTGGCCTTTCTCTTTTTTTATTAGGACAATGCTCTATTAAATGATGATCATCACACTTCTATTTATTTACAACTCAATGATTACAACTCGACACTAGAACAAGGTATACTCTATATGAATGCCTTCAGCGATGTACCGGGATATGCAATGAACCAAGAGTGACATGTATGAAAGAATTATGAATGGTGGCTTTTCCACAAATACTATGTCAACTACATGATCATGCTAAACAATATGACAATGATGAACGTGTCATGATAAACGGGATGGTGGAAAGTTGCATGGCAATATATCTCGGAATGGCTATGGAAATGCCATAATAGGTAGGTATGGTGGTTGTTTTGAGGAAGATATAAGGAGGTTTATGTGTGAAAGAGCGTATCATGTCACGGGGTTTGGATGCACCGGCGAAGTTTGCACCAACTCTCAATGTGAGAAAGGGCAATGCACGGTACCGAAGAGGCTAGCAATGATGGAAAGGTGAGAGTGCGTATAATCCATGGACTCAACATTAGTCATAAAGAACTCACATACGATGCAATGAATCAAGAGTGACATGTATGATAAATTATGCATGGTGGCTTTGCCACAAATACGATGTCAACTACATGATCATGCAAAGCAATATGACAATGATGAAGCATGTCATGAATGAAACGGTGGAAAGTTGCATGGCAATATATCTCGGAATGGCTATGGAAATGCCATAATAGGTAGGTATGGTGGCTGTTTTGAGGAAGATATAAGGAGGTTTATGTGATACAGAGTGTATCATATCACGGGGTTTGGATGCACCGGAAAATTTTGCACCAACTCTCAAGGTGAGAAAGGGCAATGCACGGTACCAAAGAGGCTAGCAATGATGGAAGGGTGAGAGTGCGTATAATCCATGGACTTAACATTAGTCATAAAGAACTCACATACTTATTGCAAAAATCTACAAGTCATCAAAAACCAAGCACTACGTGCATGCTCCTAGGGGTATAGATTGGTAGGAAAAGACCATCGCTCGTCCCCGACCGCCACTCATAAGGAGGACAATCAAAGAACACCTCATGTTTCAAAAAAATTACATAGCGTTTACCATACGTGCATGCTACGGGACTTGCAAACTTCAACACAAGTATTTCTCAAATTCACAACTACTCAACTAGCACAACTTTAATATCACTACCTCCATATCTCAAAACAATCATCAAGCATCAAACTTCTCTTAGTATTCAAAACACTCATAAGAAAGTTTTTACTAATCTTGAATACCTAGCATATTAGGATTATTTAAGAAAATTACCATGCTATTTAAGACTCTAAAAATAATCTAAGTGAAGCATGAGAGATCAATAGTTTCTATAAAATAAATCCATCATCGTGCTCTAAAAGATATAAGTGAAGTACTAGAGCAAAACTATATAACTCAAAAGATATAAGTGAAGCACATAGAGTATTCTAATAATTTCTGAATCATGTGTGTCTCTCTCAAAAGGTGTGTACAGAAAAGATGATTGTGGTCAACTAAAAAGCAAAGACTCAAATCATACAAGACGCTCCAAGCAAATCACATATCATGTGGTGAATAAAAATATAGCTCCAAGTAAAGTTACCGATGGAAGTAGACAAAAGAGGGGATGCCTTCCGGGGCATCCCCAAGCTTTGGCTTTTTGGTGTCCTTAGATTATCTTGGGGGTTCCATGGGAATCCCCAATCTTAGGCTCTTGCCACTCCTTGTTCCATAATCCATCAAACCCTTACCCAAAACTTGAAAACTTCACAACGCAAAACTTAAAGTAGAAAATCTCGTGAGCTCCGTTAGCGAAAGAAAACAAAACACCACTTCAAGGTACTATCATGAACTCATTATTTATTTATAGTGGTGTTAAACCTACTGTATTCCAACTTCTCTATGGTTTATAAACTATTTTACTAGCCATGATTCATCAAAATAAGCAAACAACACACGAAAAACAGAATCTGTCAAAAACAGAACAGTTTGTAGTAATCTGTAGCTAGCGCAAGATCTGAAACCCCAAAAATTCTAAAATAAATTGCTGGACGTGAGGAATTTATCTATTAATCGTCTGAAAAAATAATTAACTAAATAGCACTTTCCAAATAAAAATGGCAGCAGTTCTCGTGAGCGCTAAAGTTTCTATTTTTTACAGAAAGATTAACAAGACTTTCCCCAAGTCTTCCCAACGGTTCTACTTGGCACAAACACTAATTCTATGAAAGTGTTCCATGCCTTTCCCCAACGGAAATTGCACCAATCGTTCTAAGGAAAGGTCTACCAAGAATAATAGGACATGAAGGATTGCAATCTATGTCAAGAACAATAAAATCTACGGGCACATAGTTCCTATTTGCAACAATAATAACATCATTAATTCTTCCCATAGGTTTCTTAATAGTGGAATCCTCAAGGTGCAAGTTTAAAGAGCAATCATCAAAATCACGGAAACCTAACAAATCACATAAAGTCTTTGGAATCGTGGAAACACTAGCACCCAAATCACACAAAGCATAGCATTCATGATCTTTAATTTTAATTTTAATAGTTGGTTCCCACTCACCATAAAGTTTTCTAGGGATAGAAACTTCCAACTCAAGTTTTTCTTCATAAGATTGCATCAAAGCATCAACAATATGTTTGGTAAAAGCTTTATTTTGACTATAAGCATGGGGAGAATTTAGCACGCATTGCAACAAGGAAATACAATCTATCAAAGAGCAGCTATCATAATTAAATTTCTTGAAATCCAAAATAGTCGGTTCATTAACATCAAGAGTTTTGATCTCTTCAATCCCACTTTTATCAAATATGGCATCAAGATCTAAAAACTCCGAATTTTTGGAACGCCTTCTAGGTGGATCATATTTAGTCCCATCATTATCAAGATTCATATTGCAAAACAAAGATTTAATAGGGGACACATCAATAACTTTTATATCTTCATCTTTATTTTCAAAGGAACAAGAGGAACACGCTCTTATAAAGGAATCTTTCTTAGCACACATCCTAGCGATTCTTTCTTTGCACTCATCAATGGAAATCCTCATGGCTTTGAGAGACTCATTGATATCATGCTTAGGAGGAATAGATATAAGTTTTAAAGAATCAACATCAAGAGAAATTCTATCAACGTTCCTAGCCAAATCATCAACTTTAAGCAATTTCTCTTCAAGCAAAGCATTGAAATTCTTTTGTGAATTCATAAATTCCTTAACACTAGTCTCAAATTCAGAGGGCATCTTATTAAAATTTCCATAAGAATTGTTGTAGGAATTACCATAATTATTAGAGGAATTACTAGGATAAGGCCTAGGATTAAAGTTTCCTCTATACGCATTGTTACCAAAATTATTCCTACCAACAAAATTCACATCCATAGATTCATTATTATTCTCAATCAAAATAGAAAAAGGCATATCATTAGGATCAGAAGAAACGCTCTTAGTAGCAAATAATTTCATAAGTTCATCCAACTTTCCACTCAAAACATTAATTTCTTGTAGCGACCAGACCTCAAACGGTCCAATCTCTGTGCTCCGGTGTCATCCCTGGATCAGTAATGCTGACACCACATAGTACTTGAAGGATTTATAACAGAGTAGCAATCACACACTTATTACAATGAATATGGCTTAAGGCCATCTAATAACGATAACAGTGGAAGGCTTGGAAGATAAGTGAGTCCATCAACTCCAACGGCATCACTGAGTATAGAACCACGACCTAAAGGCACCTTACTCGTCGTCTCAAAAGTCTGCAACATGAACATTGCAGCCCGAAACGGGTCAGCACATGGAATATGCTGGCAAGGTAACACATAGAGAACAATGAAGGAATAAGGCTATACTACATGCATATCTAGCTGGTGGAAAGCTCTATGGTTACAGTTTTGCGTAAAGCCAATTTTTCCCTACTGCAAAGGAATAAATTTTAATTAACTATCATGGTGGTTGTTAAACATTGAGAGTGTAGACATGCTCTCAATCCCAATTAAGCATCATCATTAAAACCCAACAGAATTAATTAAAGTCACATGATGAGATTCACATGATAATCCAAGTACTAGATACTCAAGTTGTCCATAATCAGGGACACGGCTGACCATGATTAGTTTATACACTCTGCAGAGGTTTGCGCACTTTTCCCCACAAGACTCGATCTCCTCCATTGGGATTCTCGCACTACATGGTGTTTGAGAAACTGATGACCGAGACATAGTCTTTCAGAAGCGCTAGCACCTTACGATCGGGTAAACCGTTACACCTACTTTCCCCTACATCTGCTAGTCTACCACTGTAAGAGTTCGCACAACTTCGTTAACTATGCTAGAGCCCATAGTAGCTTGTGGCTGCACACGGAAGTTTCTAATATGAATAATCTCATGATCCCTTTGAGCCGGGGTGGCGGTCCAAAAGAAAAGCAGGCAATCGCTGGAATACCCAGGTGCCTCAATCCACCCAGATGTGTATTTAAGTTGCCACCTTAGATAAACCATTAATTTAGCAAACTCACATCTGTCATGGATTCACTCACCCAATCCACGTCTACTAGCATAGCATGGCATAATAAGCAAACGTAGAAGTAACTCCCAAAGGTTTGATAATAACAGGTAATAGGTACTACCTCATCTACTTCCCAAACCCACAATTTAATTAGATCCTAATCATGCAATGTGTGAGGGTTGATCTAATGCAATAAAAACTGGGTAATAGGAAGTATGATCAAAGTGTTACTTGCCTTGTTGATGATCCGCAAAACCTAGCAATTCGAAGTAGCAAGCGGCGCACTCCGGGTACTCTATCGCAAACAAACAAGCATACAATAAGTACTTCGCTAATGCACAGGTAAAACTCAAATAAGAGATCTAACCAGAAAGTTCAACTTAAGAACTCTGGTTGGCAAAAAGAATCAAATCGAACGAAGCAACGAAAGACAAACGGCAAAAGAAACAAGCTTCGTTAATCTGGATCTAGGTCAAATTTTACATAGGCAAAAACTTGTTTGAGTTAGTTAAACGGAAAGAGGGTTTCAAGACGAAATTCCAGGCGCTTGAATCGCCTAATTCCGATAAACAGGCGAAAAGTTATACTAGAGCGAAAATCGGATCAGAAATCGCGATCAGAAAAATCACGGAATAAATCCGAGAAAAAGAAAAACGACGAACAGATTAACGAACAAACGTTCGTCATCTGGATCTAAACGATGAACGCATTCGTTAAAATGAACGAATGAACGAACGCTCGCTAATTAACCTAAACCGAAAAAACGATCTAATAAAAACGGAAACTAAAAAAACCAAATGAAAAACCAGCGAAAACCATCGGTTTTCTAAAAAACCGGCGGCGGGTCAACCTCAGCGGGCGGGTCCGGCGGGCGGCGGCGGCGGCTGTGGCGGTGGCGGCTGGGGCGCGAGCGGGCTAGGGTTTGGGGAGGCGGCGGCTCGGATGGGCTGAGGCGGCCCGGGTGGCGCGCTATATAAAGCCCCCCCCCCCTGAGGAGTCCGGGCCAAACACGGCCCGGAGGTCGGTTCGGACTTTTTTTTAAAATAATTACGCTCAGAAAAAACAAAAGGAATACTAAACGGACTCCAAAAATCCTGAAATAAATTTTCCCCGCCTTCTAAAATCAAGCCGCACAGGATGAACATTTATTTGGGGCCTAAATGCAATTTTGGAAAACGTGCATTTTTCCTAAATTCAAATAAAATAGCAAATAAAACTAAAATAAAATCTTATTTGATTTTTTATTAAATCCTCAATATTTCTTTATTTTGGGAAAGTCATTTTATTCCCTCTCTCATATTTTTATAATAGAAATAATTGAAGATAAAATAAATAAAATCATATGATCCTATTTTCAAAATTTGAGAAAACTCAAATATGAAAATAACGAAATCCCCAACTCTCTCCGAGGGTCCTTGAGTTGCGTAGAATTTCTAGGATCATCCCAAAATGCAAATAAATATGATATGCAATGATGATCTATTGTATAACATTCTAAATTGAAAATTTGGTATGTTACAAACCTACCCCCCTTAAGATGAATCTCGCCCTCGAGATTCGGGTTGGCTAGAAAATAGGTGAGGGTGGTCCTTTAGCAATTCTTCCTCTTGTTCCCAGGTGGCCTCATCCTCCGTGTGGTGGCTCCACTGAACTTTGCAAAACTTGATAACCTTGTTGCGGGTGACTCGGCTGGCATACTCAAGAATCTTAACTGGTTTCTCCTCGTAGGTCAAATCACTGTCCAACTGAATCGCTTCCAGCGGCACTGTATCTCTCAGCGGTATATCAGCCATCTCCGCGTGGCACTTCTTCAACCGGGAAACGTGGAACACGTCGTGAACTCCTGACAATCCTTCGGGCAATTCCAACTTATAAGCTACTTCTCCCATACGCTCCAAAACCTTGTATGGTCCTACAAAACGTGGCGCTAACTTTCCCTTAACTCCAAAGCGCTTAACTCCCCGAAGTGGAGATACTCGAAGATAAACTCGGTCTCCGACTTCGTAAACTGTCTCCTTGCGTTTAGGATCTGCATAACTTTTCTACCTGGACTGGGCTACCTTGAGCCTATCGCAAATCAATTTCACCTTATGTTCAGACTCCTTAATCAGATCCAGTCCAAACAATTGTCGGTCTCCAACTTCATCCCACGACAATGGGGTCCTGCACCTCCTTCCGTACAAGGCTTCGAAAGGGGCCATCTTCAAACTGGATTGATAACTGTTGTTATAAGAGAACTCTGCATATGGCAAATTCTTGTCCCAACTAGATCCATAATCTAGCGCAGAAGCTCTTAGCATATCCTCCAAAATCTGATTGACTCTCTCGGTCTGTCCATCTGTCTACGGATGGAAAGCTGTACGGAACTCTAGCGTGGTACCTAAAGTCTCGTGCAACTGATTCCAGAACTTTGAGGTAAACTGGGTTCCTCTATCTGATACAACGCTCCGTGGAACTCCATGCAGACATACGATCCTGGTCATGTATGCCTTTGCCAACTTGACACTAGTGTAGGTAGTCTTCACTGGAATGAAATGAGCTACCTTTGTCAAACGATCGACTACAACCCAAATCGAGTCATAGCCTGAACGAGTTCTGGGCAATCTATAATAAAATCCATGCCTAACTTATCCCACTTCCATTTGGGTATCGGCAATGGCTGTAGCAATCCCGCTGGCTTCTGATGCTTTGCCTTTACTCTCTAACATACATCACAAACTGCCACATACTCCACAATATCCTTCTTCATTCCGGTCCACCAGAAAGTATCCTTCAGATCCAAATACATCTTGGTATTTCCTGGGTGAATCGAATATGGCGAATCATGGGCCTCTTGCAGAATCAACTTCCTGATCTCTGAACCATTAGGCACAGAAACACGGTCTTCAAACCATAAGGTATCGTGCTCATCCTCACGAAATCCTTTAGCTTTTCCTTTGCTCATTTTCTCCTTAATAGAAGCAATCTCCTTGCCAGTCCTTTGAGCTTCTCTGATCTTATCCATCAAGGTAGACTGAATCTCCAATGCTGCTACATAGCCTCTCGGGACTATCTCCAAACATAGATCACGAAGATTTTCGGCTAACTCCTTTGGTAAATCTCCCGTCATTAGGGTGTTTACATGACTTTTACGGCTCAATGCATCGGCTACTACATTAGCCTTTCCGGGGTGATAATGCAATCTCATATCATAATCCTTGTTGAGCTCCAACCATCTCCTTTGCCTGAGATTCAACTCCTTCTGCGTGAAAATATACTTCAAACTCCTGTGATCCATGTACACCTCACAATGGTTTCCAATGAGAAAATGTCTCCAAGTCTTCAACGCATGCACTACGGCTGCTAACTCCAAATCATGCGTAGCATAATTCAACTCATGAGGCTTAAGCTGTCGTGAGGCATATGAAACAACTCTTCCTTCCTGCATAAGCACTGCTCCAAGTCCTCGACGTGAAGCATCGCAATACACCTCATAATCCTTGTTCTGATCTGGCAAAATCAACACTGGTGATGTAACCAAACGTTTCTTCAACTCCTGGAAACTGGACTCACATTCCTCGGTCCATATGAACTTGGTATCCTTATTCAACAACTCTGTCATAGGCTTCGCAATCTTCGAGAAATTTTCAATGAATCTCCGGTAGTATCCTGCAAGTCCAAGAAAACTCTGGATCTCTCCAACTGTTGTTGGTGCTTCCCAATTTTTCACAGTGTCAACCTTGGTGGGATCTACTGCTATACCTTCTCCGGATATAACGTGTCCGAGCAATCCAACTTCCTTCAACCAAAACTCACATTTGCTAAACTTGGCATATAACTGATGTTCTCTGAGTTTACCAAGTATCAATGAACACTACGACGAACTTATCCAAAAACTCCCTAAATACTTTGTTCATCATGTTCATAAAATATGCAGGTGCGTTAGTCAGACCAAATGACATAACGGTATACTCGTACAGCCCATACCTGGTGGTAAAAGCCGTCTTAGGTATATCCTGTTCTCGAATCTTCAACTAACGGTATCCTGATCACAGATCGATCTTGGAAAATGGTTTAGCTCCTTGCAATCGATCAAACAGATCATTGATCATCGGTAGTGGGTACTTGTTCTTGATGGTTACTTCATTCAATCCTCGATAATCAACAACCATCCTTAACGATCCATCCTTCTTCTCCACTAGAAGTACTGGCGATCCCCAAGGCGAAGAACTTGGGCAGATATATCCTTTATCCAGTAACTCCTTAATCTGCTTCTTAATCTCTTCCAAATCCTTTGCGGGCATCCTATATGGTCTCTTAGATATTGGCCCTGTGCCTGGCAAAAGCTCAATAAAAAACTCAATGTCTCTATCTGGTGGCATGCCTAGTAACTCCTCTGGAAATACATCAGCGAAATCCTTCACTACTGGTACTTCCTCCTGCACAACTCCTGTTAACGAATTTACTTGAGTCCTTTTAGGCACATGCCGGGATACATACTTGATCCTTCTCCCTTCTGAGGTGGTAAGCAAAATTGACTTACTGGCGCAATCGATGTTCCCTCCATACATCGATAGCCAATCCATACCCAGAATTACATCCAAACCTTGTGATTCCAAAATGATTAAATCCGAGGGAAACACATGCCTACCTATACTCAATGGCACTTGAAAACATCCCTTACTAGCCATATACTCCGCTCCTGGTGAGCTTACTAACATAGGTGTTCTAAGAACTTTGGTGGGCAGGTTATACTTATCCGCAAATTCCCTTGATATGTATGAATGCGATGCACCAGTATCAAAAAGAACGATTGCAGTAAAAGACTTAACCAAAAACTTACCGATTACTGCATCGGGCTGGGCTTCAACCTCCTCCACGTTAACGTGGTTCACCTGTCCCCTATTGAAATGGTTCGGCTTCTTCCCAGAGCTTCCATTGCTATTTCCATTCTGGGCTTCAGTACATTCATTGGCATAATGTCCGGTCTTCTGGCACTTAAAGCAAGTGACTTGGCTCAGGTCTCTCTTGGCTGGTGTTGATGGGTTGGTACGGTTTTGGCCGTTTCTTCCTCCATTCCCATTACCATTCTTGGGGCAATTATGATTGTGCGAGCTACCTCCTCCATGGGTATCTTGAAAATGTCCTCCCGGTCTAGGGGTAAAACGTGGCTTCTGCTGAGCTCCAGAATTGTACTTCCCTTGTCCATACTTCCTCTTGCGGTTCTCAATCTGCTGCTGCTTCCCTTCAATCATAAGAGCACGATCTACCAACTCCTGGTAGTTATTGAAGGTTGCTACCATCAACTGCATGCTCAACTCATCATTCAGTCCTTCCAGAAACTTCTCCTGCTTAGCTGCATCCATAGCAACGTCATCTGGGGCATAACGTGCTAGCTTACTAAAGTCCTCCACATACTGGCCAAATGTCCGTCCTCCTTGGCGCAAGTTGCGAAACTCACGCTTCTTCATGGCCATAGCTCCTGCTGAAACATGGGCAGTACGGAAAGCCTGCTGGACCATTGTCCCATGTGACAGTGTCGATAGGGAAAGTGGCGGTGAAATTCTCCCACCATGATGTTGCGGGTCCGTCAAGCTGATGTGCGGCAAACTTCACCTTTTCCGCATTTGTGCATCCTGCTGTGGTCAACTCCCTTGCTGTCTTGCGGAGCCAATCATCTGCTACTATAGGCTCGGTGCTACTGGAGAACACCGGCGGATTCAGTCTAAGAAAACGGGCTAAGTGGTCAACAGGTGGTGGTGGTGGTGGTTGCTACCTCTTGAGCTTGCGTTGGATTTCCCCGAAGAGGAAAGGATGATGCAGCAGAGTAGCGTAAGTATTTCCCTCAGTTTTTGAGAACCAAGGTATCAATCCAGTAGGAGGCCATGCTAAAGTCCCTCGTACCTGCACAAAACGATACTACTCGCAAACAACGCGATTAGGGGTTGTCAATCCCTTCACGGTCACTTACGAGAGTGAGATATGATAGATATAATATTTTTGGTATTTTTGGTATAGAGATGCAAAGTGAAAAGTAAAAGGCAAAGTAAAAAAGCAAACCAAGATTAAAGTGATGGAGATTGATATGATGAGAATAGACCCGGGGCCATAGGTTTCACTAGTGGCTTCTCTCAAGAGCATAAGTATTCTACGGTGGGTGAACAAATTACTGTTGAGCAATTGACAGAATTGAGCATAGTTATGAGAATATCTAGGCATGATCATGTATATAGGCATCACGTCCGTGACAAGTAGACCGAAACGATTCTGCATCTACTGCTATTACTCCACTCATCGACCGCTATCCAGCATGCATCTAGAGTATTAAGTTAAAAACAGAGTAACGCTTTAAGCAAGATGACATGATGTAGAGAGATAAATTCATGCAATAGGAAATAAACCCCATCTTGTTATCCTCGATGGCAACGATGCAATACGTGCCTTGCTGCCCCTTCTGTCACTGGGAAAGGACACCGCGAGATCGAACCCAAAGCTAAGCACTTCTCCCATGGCAAGAACTACCAATCTAGGTGGCCAAACCAAACGGATAATTCGAAGAGACTTGCAAAGATAACCAATCATACATAAAAGAATTCATAGAAGATTCAAATATTATTCATAGATAGACTTGATCATAAACCCACAATTCATCGATCTCAACAAACACACCGCAAAAAGAAGAAGATTACATAGAATAGATCTCCACAAGAGAGGGGGAGAACTTTATATTGAGATCCAAAAAGAGAGAAGAAGCCATCTAGCTAATAACTATGGACCCGAAGGACTAAGGTAAACTACTCACACTTCATCGGAGAGGCTATGATGATGTAGAAGCCCTCCGTGATGACGGCCCTCTCCGGCGGAGCTCCGGAATAGCCCCCAAGATGGGATCTCATGGATACAAAAAGTTGTGGTGGTGGAATTAGGTTTTGGCTCCCCCTCTGTTCGTTTGGGGGTACGTAGGTATATATAGGAGGAAGAAGTACGTCGGTGGAGCTTCGGTGGGCCCACGAGGGTGGGGCGCGCCTGGGGGTATAGGGCGCGGCCCCCTACCTCGTTCCCACCTTGAAGCTTCCTTGGCGTAGGGTCCAAGTCTCCTGGGTCATATTCGGGAAGAAAATCAAATTCTAGAAAGGTTTATTCCATTTGGACTCCGTTTGATATTACATTTCTTCGAAACACTGAAATAGGCAAAAAAACAACAATTCTGGGCTGGGACTCCGGTTAATAGGTTAGTCCCAAAAATAATATAAAAGTGGAAAATAAAGCCCAATATAGTCCAAAACAGTAGGTAATATAGCATGGAGCAATCAAAAATTATAGATACGTTGGAGACGTATCAGGCATTCCCAAGCTTAATTCCTGCTCGTCCTCGAGTAGGTAAATGATAAAAAGAGAATTTTTGATGCTGAGTGCTACTTGGCATAATTTCAATGCAAATCTTCTTAATTGTGTTATGAATATTCAGATTAGGAAGATTCAAGACAAAAGTTCATATTGACATAGAGAATAATAATACTTCAAGCAAACCAACAAAGCAATTATGTCTTCTCAAAATAACATGGCCAAAGAAAGTTATCCCTACAAAATCATATAGTCTGGCTATGCTCTATCTTCACCACACAAAGTATTTAAATCATGCACAACCCCGATGACAAGCCAAGCAATTGTTTGATACTCTAACTTTTTCAAAACTTTTTCAATCTTCACGCAATAAATGAGCGTGAGCCATGGATATAGCACTATATATGGGATAGAATGGTGGTTGTGGAGAAGACAAAAAGAGGGGAAGATAGTCTCACATCAACTAGGCGTATCAACGGGCTATGGAGATGCCCATCAATAGATATCAATGTGAGTGAGTAGGGATTGCCATGCAACGGATGCACTAGAGCTATAAGTATATGAAAGCTCATCAAAAGAAAATAACTGGGTGTGCATCCAACTCGCTTGCTCACGAAGACCTAGGGCATTTCGAGGAATCCCATCATTGGAATATACAAGCCAAGTTCTATAATGAAAAATTCCCACTAGTATATGAAAGTGACATAACGAGAGACTCTCTATCATGAAGATCATGGTGCTACTTTGAAGCATAAGTGTGGTAAAAGGATAGTATCATTGTCCCTTCTCTCTTTTTCTCTCATTTTTTTATTTGGGCCTTTTTTATGGCCTCTTTTCTTTTCTTCTTTTTTTTGTCCGGAGTCTCATCCCGACTTGTGGGGGAATCATAGTCTCCATCATTCTTTACTCACTTGGGACAATGCTCTAAAAATGATGATCATCACACTTTTATTTTTCTTACAACTCAACAATTACAACTCGATACTTAGAACAAAATATGACTCTATATGAATGCCTCCGGCGGTGTACCGGGATATGCAATGAATCAAGAGTGACATGTATGAAAGAATTATGAACGGTGGCTTTGCCACAATACGATGTCAACTACATGATCATGCTAGCAATATGACAATGATGGAGCGTGCCATAAATAAACGGAACGGTGGAAAGTTGCATGGCAATATATCTCGGAATGGCTATGGAAATGCCATGATAGGTAGGTATGGTGGCTGTTTTGAGGAAGGTGTATGGTGGGTGTATGATACCGGTGAAAAGTGTGCGGTATTAGAGAGGCTAGCAATGGTGGAAGGATAGGAAAAAGTGCATATAATCCATGGACTCAACATTAGTCATAAAGAACTCATATACTTATTGCAAAAATCTAGAAGTTATCAAAGCAAAGTATTACGCGCATGCTCCTAGGGGGATAGATTGGTAGGAAAAGACCATCGCTCGTCCCCGACCGCCACTAATAAGGAATACAATCAATAAATAAATCATGCTCCGACTTCATCACATAACGGTTCACTATACGTGCATGCTACGGGAATCACAAACTTTAACACAAGTATTCTCTAAGTTCACAACTACTCAACTAGCATGGCTTTGATATTACTACCTCCATATCTCAAAACAATTATCAAGCATCCAACTTTTCTTAGTATTCAACACACTCAAAAGAAAGTTTCACAAATCTTGAATACCAAGCATGTTATTATTAAGCAAATTACCATGCTATTAAGACTCTCAAAATAATTTAAGTGAAGCATGAGAGATCAATAGTTTCTTTAAAACAAGTCCACCACCGTGCTCTAAAAGATCTAAGTGAAGCACATAGAGCAAAATTATAGCGCTCAAAAGATATAAGTGAAGCACATGGAGCAAAACTACTTAGCTCAAAAAGATATAAGTGAAGCACATAGAGTATTCTATCAAATTCTAATTCATGTATGGCTCTCTCAAAAGGTGTGTACAGCAAGTATGATTGTGGCACACTAACAACCAAAGACACAAATAATACAAGACGCTCCAAGCAAAACACATATCATGTTGGTGAATAAAAATATAGCTCCAAGTAAATTATCCAATGGAAGTGGACGAAAGAGGGGATGCCTTCCGGGGCATCCCCAAGCTTTGACTTTTTGGTGTCCTTGGATTATCTTGGGGGTGCCATGGGCATCCCCAAGCTTAGGCTCTTGCCACTCCTTGTTCCATAATCCATCAAAAGAATTCACCCAAAACTTGAAAACTTCACAACACAAAACTCAATAGAAATCTCGTGAGCTCCGTTAGAGAAAGAAAACAAAAGACCACTTCAAGGTACTGTAATGAACTAATTATTTATTTATATTGGTGTTAAACCTACTGTATTCCAACTTCTCTATGGATTATAAACTATTTTACTAACCATAGATTCATCAAAATAAGCAAACAACACACAAAAAACAGAATCTGTCAAAAACAGAACAGTCTGTAGTCATCTGTAACTAACGCAAACTTATGGAACCCCAAAAATTCTAAAATAAATTTTTGTACGTGAGGAATTTATCTATTAATCATCTGCAAAAATAATTAACTAAATAGCAATTTTCAAATAAAAATGACAGCAGTTCTCGTGAGCACTAAAGTTTCTGTTTTTACAGCAAGTTCAACAAGACTTTCCCCAAGTCTTCCCAACGGTTCTACTTGGCACAAACACTAATAACACAACAAAAACAGAGGCTAAATAATTTATTTATTACTAAACAGGAGCAAAAAGCAAGGAATAAAAATAAAATTGGGTTGCCTCCCAACAAGCGCTATCGTTTAACGCCCCTAGCTAGGCATAAAAGCGAGGATAGATCTAGGTATTGCCATCTTTGGTAGGCAATCCATAAGTGGCTCTCATGATAGTTTCATATGGAAATTTTATTTTCTTTCTTGGAAAGTGTTCCATGCCCTTTTTTAATGGAAATTGAAATCTAATATTCCCTTCCTTCATATCAATAATCGCACTCGAACCAGCCAACCGTTTCTAAGGAAAGGTAGGGCAAGAAGGATTGCAATCTATATCAAGAACAATGAAATCTACGGGCACATAATTCCTATTTGCAACAATAGGAACATCATTAATCCTTCCGATAGGTTTCTTAATAGTGGAATCCGCAAGATGCAAGTTTAGAGAGCAATCATCAAAATCGCGGAAATCTAGCAAATCACACAAAGTTTTGGGGATAGTGGAAACACTAGCACCCAAATCACACAAAGCATAAAACTCATGATCTTTAATTTTAATTTTAATAGTTGGTTCCCACTCATCGTAGATTTTTCTAGGGATAGAAACTTTCAACTCAAGTTTTTCTTCATAAGATTGCATCAAGGCATCAACAATATGTTCGGTAAAGGCTTTCTTTTGACTATAAGCATGTGGAGAATTTAGCACGTATTGCAACAAGGAAATACAATCAATTAAAGAGCAACTTTAATAATTAAATTCCTTGAAATCCAATATAGTGGGTTTAGCAACATCTATATTTTTATTTCTTTCAATCCCACTTTCATCAATTTCATCATAAAGATCAAAATACTCCGAATTTTTAGAACGCCTTCTAGGTAAGGGAAGATCATATTCAGTTTCATAAAGATTCATATTGCAAAAAAAAGATTTGATAGGAGACACATCAATAACTTTTAGATCTTCATCTTGATTTTCATAGGAATTCGAAGAACACGCTTTAATAAAGGCATCTTTGGAAGCACGCATCCTAGCGGTTCTTTCCTTGCACTCATCAATGGAAATTCTCATGGCTTTGAGAGACTCATTGATATCATGCTTAGGAGGAATAGATCTAAGCTTTAAAGAATAAACCTCAAGAGAAATTCTATCAACGTTCCTAGCCAAATCATCAACTTTAAGCAATTTCTCTTCAAGCAAAGCATTAAAATTCTTTTGTGAATTCATAAACTCTTTAACACTATTCTCAAATTCAGAGGGCATCTTATTATAATTTCCATAAGAGTTGTTGTAGGAATTCCCATAATTATTAGAAGGATTGCTAGGATATGGCCTAGGATTAAAATTCCCTCTATAAGCGTTGTTACCAAAATTATTCCTACCAACAAAATTCACATCCATAGATTCATTGTGATTCTCAATCAAAGTAGACAAAGGCATATCATTAGGATCAGAAGAAACACTCTTAGTAGAAAATAATTTCATAAATTCATCCATCTTTCCACTCAAAACATTGATTTCTTCTATCGCATGCACTTTTTTATTAGAAGATCTTTCAGTATACCATTGAGAATAATTAACCATAATATTATCTAGGTGTTTAGTAGCATATCCTAAAGTGATTTCCATAAAAGTGCCTCCCGCGGCCGAATCTAAAAGATTTCTAGAAGCAAAATTCAATCCGGCATAAAAAATTTGTATAATCATCCACAAATTCAAACCATGAGTAGGGCAATTACGTATCATTAATTTCATTCTCTCCCAAGCTTGTGCAACATGTTCATGATCAAGTTGCTTAAAGTTCATAATATCGTTTCTAAGAGAGATGATCTTAGCGGGAGGGAAATACTTAGAGATAAAAGCATCTTTGCACTTGTTCCAAGAATCAATACTATTTTTAGGCAAAGAAGAAAACCAAGCTTTAGCACGATCTCTAAGCAAAAAAGGAAATAGCTTCAATTCAACGACATCATTATCGACATATTTTTTCTTTTGCATATCACATAAATCAACGAAGCTATTCAGATGAGTAGCAGCATCTTCACTAGGAAGGCCGGCGAATTGATCTTTCATAACAAGATTCAACAAAGCAGTATTGATTTCACAAGATTCAGTATTGGCAAGAGGAGCAATCGGAGTTCTAAGGAAATCATTATTATTGGTATTGGTGAAGTCACCCAATTTGGTAGTATCTTGAGCCATCGCGACAAACAAGCAATCCAACACACAGGCAAACAAAAAGGCAAACGGAGAAGTGAGGCGGAGATGAAGAAGGAGATTGGGAAAGAGAGGGCGAATAAAACGGCAAGGGTGAAGTGGGGGAGAGGAAAACGAGAGGCAAATGGCAACTAATGTAATGCGAGAGATAGGGATTGTTATGGGTACTTGGTATGTTGACTTTTTACATAGACTCCCCAGTAACGGCGCCAGAAATTCTTCTTGCTACCTCTTGAGCTTGCGTTGGATTTCCCCGAAGAGGAAAGGATGATGTAGCATAGTAGCATAAGTATTTCCCTCAGTTTTTGAGAACCAAGGTATCAATCCAATAGGAGGCCACGCTCAAGTCCCTCGTACCTGCACAAAATGATAGGTACTCGCAACCAACGCGATTAGGGGTTGTCAATCCCTTCATGGTCACTTACGAGAGTGAGATCTGATAGATATAATATTTTTGGTATTTTTGGTATAGAGATGCAAAGTGAAAAGTAAAAGGCAAAGTAAAAAAGCAAAGCAAGATTAAAGTGATGGAGATTGATATGATGAGAATAGACCCGGGGCCATAGGTTTCACTAGTGGCTTCTCTCAAGAGCATAAGTATTCTACGGTGGGTGAACAAATTACTGTTGAGCAATTGACAGAATTGAGCATAGTTATGAGAATATCTAGGCATGATCATGTATATAGGCATCATGTCCGTGACAAGTAGACCGAAACGATTCTGCATCTACTACTATTACTCCACTCATCGACCGCTATCCAGCATGCATCTAGAGTATTAAGTTAAAAATAGAGTAACGCTTTAAGCAAGATGACATGATGTAGAGAGATAAATTCATGCAATATGAAATAAACCCCATCTTGTTATCCTCGATGGCAACGATGCAATACGTGCCTTGGTGCCCCTTCTGTCACTGGGAAAGGACACTGAGGGAGTCCTGGATTAGGGGGTGTCCGGATGGCCGGACTATACCTTCAGCCAGACTCTTGGACTATGAAGATACAAGATTGAAGACTTCGTCCCATGGCCGGAAGGGACTTTCCTTGGCGTGGAAGGCAAGCTTGGCGATACGGATATGTAGATCTCCTACCATTGTAACCGACTTTGTGTAACCCTAACCCTCTCTGGTGTCTATATAAACCGGAGGGTTTCAGTCCGTAGGACAACATACAGAACAACAATCATACCATAGGCTAGCTTCTAGGGTTTAGCCTCTCCGATCTCGTGGTACATCTACTCTTGTACTACCCATATCATCAATATTAATCAAGCAGGATGTAGGGTTTTACCTCCATCAAGAGGGCCCGAACCTGGGTAAAACTTCGTGTCCCTTGCCTCCTGTTACCATCCGGCCTACACGCACAGTTCGGGACCCCCTACCCGAGATCCGCTAGTTTTGACACCGACATTGGTGCTTTCATTGAGAGTTCCTCTGTGTCGTCGCCGTTAGGCTTGATGGCTCCTACAATCATTAATAGCAATGCAGTCCAGGGTGAGACCTTCCTCCCCGGACAGATCTTCGTCTTCGGCGGCTTCGCATTGCGGGCCAATTCACTTGGCCATCTGGAGCAGATCGAAAGCTATGCCCCTGGCCGTCAGGTCAGATTTGGAAGTTTAAACTACACGGCTGACATCCGCGGGGACTTGATCTTCGACGGATTCGAGCCACTGCCGAGCGTGCCGCACTGTCACGACGAGCATGATCTAGCTCTGCCGCCGAACAGTGCCCTGGAGGCCGCACCTGCATCGGCTTCGACCCTTAATTCGGAGCCAACTGCGCCGATCGAGGATGGGTGGTTGGACGCCGCCTCGGGGGCTGCGATCCCAACGGCGATCGAGCCGAACACCAGCCCCGCACTCCGCGAGACTCGTGACTCCAAGGAGCCGGACTCCGAACCTTCCGCGCCCCTGCCGATCGAATCCGATTGGGCGCCGATCATGGAGTTTACTGCCGCGGACATCTTTCAGCACTCGCCTTTCGGCGATATTTTGAAGACACTAAAGTCTCTCTCTTTATCAGGAGAGCCCTGGCCGGACTATGGTCAGCAAG
Organism: Triticum urartu; assembly: GCF_003073215.2. Taxonomy (NCBI): domain Eukaryota; kingdom Viridiplantae; phylum Streptophyta; class Magnoliopsida; order Poales; family Poaceae; genus Triticum; species Triticum urartu. The sequence continues at coordinate 120,663,803 of NC_053028.1, forward strand.
GTTGGGATACGGACGATGAAGAAATTCAAAGCCCACCCACCACCCACTTTGTAGCCACTGTCGATGATTTAACCGACATGTTCGACTTCGACTCCGAAGACATCGACGGTATGGACGCTGATGCAGGAGATGATGAAGAACCAGCGCCTATTGGGCCCTGGAAAGCCACCTCGTCATATGACATATACATGGTGGACACCCCAAAAGAAGGAGATGGCGATGGAACAGCGGAGGATGACCCCTCCAAGAAACAGCCTAAGCGCCGGCGTCAGCGGCGCCGCTCAAAATCCGCCAAAGCAAATACGGTGATTCCAGCATGGGAGATAATAATACTCCGGAGAGTGCTGAAGAAAACCCCCTCCAGAAAGATTTAGCACAGGAGGATGGAGAAGCCAGCCCTCATGAGAGAGCGGCAGACAGAGAGGTCGAGGACGATAATTATATGCCTCCCTCCGAAGATGAGGCAAGCCTCGACGACGACGAATTCGTCGTGCCAGAGGATCCCGTCGAGCAAGAGCGTTTTCAACGCAGGCTTATGGCCATGGCAAGAAGCCTCAAGAAAAAACAGCAACAACTTAGAGCTGATCAAGATTTGCTAGTCGACAGATGGACTGAAGTCCTTGTGGCCGAAGAGTATAAACTCGAACACCCCTCCAAGAGCTACCCAAAGCGCAGGTTGCTACCCCGATTAGAGGAGGAAGCACCTAAACCTACATCACCAGCACTTGATACGGCCGACCGGCCACCTGGTGGCCGTGATAGAGAGGCCTCTCGGCCCTCCACTCAAGCCGCACCCTGTACCAAGGCACGGGAAAATGCGCCTGACCTGCGAGATATGTTGCAGGACAAGGCAAGGCAAACAAGATCGATCTACGGATCGCGTGGGCGCCCCACGACTCGAGAAGGTAACCGTCATGCCGGACACAAATCCGGTAGGGCCGAACACAGTAGATAAAGCTCATTAGAGCTACGTCGTGATATAGCCCAGTATAGAGGCGTCGCACACCCACTATGCTTCACAGACGAAGTAATGGATCATCAAATCCCCGAGGGTTTCAAACCCATAAATATCGAATCATATGACGGCACAACAGATCCTGCGGTATGGATCGAGGATTATCTCCTTCATATCCACATGGCCCGCGGCGATGATCTCCACGCCATCAAATACCTCCCACTCAAGCTTAAAGGACCAGCTCGGCATTGGCTTAACAGCTTGCCAGCAGGATCAATCAGTTGTTGGGAGGACCTGGAAGCCGCATTCCTCGACAATTTCCAGGGCACTTATGTGCGACCACCAGACGCCGATGACCTAAGCCACGTAATTCAGCAGCCAGAGGAATCGGCTAGGCAATTCTGGACACGGTTCCTAACAAAGAAAAATCAAATAGTCGACTGTCCGGACGCAGAGGCCCTAGCAGCCTTCAAGCACAATATCCGTGACGAGTGGCTTGCCCGGCACCTTGGACAGGAAAAGCCGAAATCTATGGCAGCACTCACGACACTCATGACCCGCTTTTGCGCGGGAGAAGACAGTTGGCTTGCTCGTAGCAACAATATGAGCAAAAACCCTGGTAATTTGGATACCATGGACAGTAGTGGCAGGTCGCGTCGCAACAAGCAGAAGCGCCGCATTAACGGCGACAATGCTGAGGATACGACAGTTAATGCCGGATTCAGAGGCTATAAATCCGGTCAGCGGAAAAAGCCATTCAAAAGAAATCCTAGGGGCCCGTCCAGTTTGGACCGAATACTCGACCGCTTGTGCCAGATACATGGCACCCCCAAAAGGCCGGCCAATCACACCAACAGGGATTGTTGGGTGTTCAAGCAGGCAGGCAAGTTAAATGCCGAAAATAAAGACACGGGGCTGCATAGCGATGACGACGAAGAGCCCCGGCCGCCGAACAACAGTGGACAGAAGGGTTTTCCCCCACAAGTGCGGATGGTGAACATGATATACGCAACCCACATCCCCAAGAGGGAGCGGAAGCGCGCGTTAAGGGACGTATACGCGGTAGAGCCAGTCGCCCCAAAGTTCAACCCATGGTCCTCCTGCCCGATCACCTTTGATCGAAGGGACCATCCCACTAGCACCCGTCATGGCGGATTCGCCGCATTGGTTCTAGACCCAATTATTGACGGATTTCATCTCACTAGAGTCCTTATGGACGGCGGCAGCAGCCTGAACCTGCTTTACCAGGATACAGTGCGGAAAATGGGCATAGATCCCTCGAGGATTAAGCCCACCAAAACGACCTTTAAAGGCGTAATACCAGGTGTAGAGGCCAACTGTACAGGCTCAGTCACACTTGAAGTGGTCTTCGGATCTCCGGATAATTTACGAAGCGAGGAGTTAATCTTCGACATAGTCCCATTCCGCAGAGGCTACCACGCACTGCTCGGGCGAACCGCATTCGCCAAGTTCAATGCGGTACCGCACTACGCATACCTTAAGCTCAAGATGCCAGGCCCTCGAGGAGTAATTATGGTCAATGGAAACACTGAACGCTCTCTCCGAACGGAGGAGCACACGGCGGCCCTTGCAGCGGAAGTACAAAGCAGCCTCTCCAGGCAGATCTCTAGTCCGGCCATTAAACGTCCGGACACAGTCAAGCGCGCCCGGAGTAACCTACAACAAGACCGCCTGGCACGTTCCCAGCAGGCGTAGCCATGCGGCCCCAACCCCAGCCCTCGCAAAAATGCGACACCAGTGCTTCGCGTACATAACTACGCTCTAGAAATACCATGGGTACAGGGGGAGGGGCACCATCACGGCACGCCCGAAACACGGCTTAAACCGCACCAGGGGCTGCCGATTTTTTAATTTTCTCTTACTTTCAGGACTCCATTCTTCAGAAAGCCTGTTCGGCAGTTCAATTGCCGCACAAACGATGCAAGAACCAGGGAAGCAGACAAGCCATGCCGCATTATGGAACTCCCAGGTGGTCTCTATCATGAGCAGTATACCTATTTCGCATACCATTCCGCAGCCTGCCCCTGGAATGGACATGTTAAATAGTCCAACCTTTTGCTTATCGCATTATTGGTATCGTTCTGCTTTGATCGCAGCCCTTTTTAATAAACAATGCATAGCTTTTGTCTATTTTTGCATTACTCTTTTTTATACAAATATATGTTCCTTAACGACATGTAGCACCCGTACACTTTGGTACGGCCAAAATACACCAGGGGCTTTAGTACCCCTCAATATGGTGTAAGAAGTCCGAACACTTTAACAAGTGCGGCACCCCGAACTTATAGCATTATATGCATCGGCTCCGAATCATGTCTTGGGTCAATAGTTGGGTTTGCCCGGCTCCTATGTTTTGGTGCCTTACGTTCCGCTATGTCGGCTAAGGTAGCACTAGGAGAACTACTGCGATTGTGCCCCAGTTGAGCTGGGTCGAGCACCTCAGTAGAGAAAGCTAAAACTGACTGTCATGATGAAGCGAGAGCTGGTCGCTGTTCGAGAGGTTTTTCGAATCCCTAAAGAATTATGCCGCTTAGAGCAAGGAGTCGGCTCTGTCCGGCCAAGGCGTGGATAGCGCCCCGAACTCGGTCTTCCGGATACCAGGGGCTTCACCGAAATTTAAAATTATAGAATTCTATGGCTAAGTGAGAGTGTTCACGCATTATAGTCCGATTGCCTTGTTCGTTGTGCTGAGCGCCTCCCTCGAAGGACCCAAACATGGGAAAAAGAGCGCTCAGGTTTATCCCCGAACACCCTAGCACTAGCGGCATGGGGGCAGAAGCCGACGACTCGCCATCTCTCAGAATTGATAAACAGCCGCACAGAAGGTAATATTTTAAATTCCAACAGCATTGCTTAGCGCATATGAACAAGTTTTCAGCGCACAGGACAAAACGAGCGAGTTTTACTCAAAAATTACATCCCTGGAACATTCATCCGCCATAAGGCAGGCACCCTTCAGAACATCCTTATAATAATTCTCGGGCTTGCGATGCTCTTTCCCCGGCGGTGGCCCGTCCTTCACAAGCTTCTCAGCATCCAGCTTGCCCCAGTGCACCTTAGCACGGGCAAGGGCCCTACGGGCACCTTCAATGCAGACGGAGCGCTTGATGACTTCGAGCCTTGGACAGGCCCCCACCAGCCGCCGCACCAGCCTGAAATAGCTCCCAGGCAGAGCCTCTCCAGGCCACAGCCGAACTATGAGGCCCTTCATGGCCTGTTCGGCCGCCTTGTGGAGCTCGACCAGTTGCTTCAGCTGGTTGTTCAGGGGCACGGGGTGTCCGGCCTCAGCATACTAAGACCAGAACACCTTCTCTGTCGAGCTGCCCTCCTCGGCTCGATAGAATGCGGCGGCATCGGACACGCTACGGGGAAGATATGCGAACGCTCCTGGAGAGCTCCGGATTCGGGTAAGTAACAAGTAACTCACGTTTATGTGTTTTCTTTGCATAAAGAATGCCTTACCCGCCGCTATCTTTTTCACCGCATCCAACTCCTGGAGGGTCTTCTGGGATTCAGCCTTGGCAGACTTGGCATTTTCAATAGCCATCGCGAGCTCGGACGCTCGCGTCTTTGAGTCAAGCTCCAAACTCTCATGTTTTTTCATGAGAGCCTGGAGCTCTTGCCGCACCTTGCCAACCTGGGCCTCATACTTCTCCCGCTCGGTGTGCTCCGTGGCCGCCCTCTTCTCGGCCTCGACTAGCGGTTGCTTAAGGGTCGCCACCTCAGACGTGGCCCCTACAATAGCCACGATAATCCTGTCATTTTTTGCAATTGCACTTTTTTTATATATATTTAAACAAGGTATTTCTTACCTTCCTTGTCCTCGAGCTGCTTCTTGGCACGCCCGAGCTCTTGCTCGGACTGCTCGAGGTTCTACTTTAGCGTGTCCACTTCCGCAGTCAGTGCGGCGGACGCCAGCAGAGAAGCCTGCATACGCATATTGACTCCTTTTTGTTAGACTCCTACGAATTTTATTTGATCCTCTATTCAGCTTTTCTTTCCGACCGCCAAACAGAGCATCAGGGGCTACTGTCTATGCGGTAATATTATTTACACATTCTTTACTTACCTCACAGCCTGTTAGAAGGCTAGCACAAGCTTCAGTCAGTCCACTCTTGGCGGACTGAACCTTCTGGACCACCGCACTCACAATGGTGTGGTGCTCCTCATCGATGGAGGCGCCTTTGAGCACCTCCAACAGATTGTCCGGCGCCTCCGGTTGGACGGGGGGTCACCGGCACGGTGGGCTTGCTCCTCTTGGAAGGAGGTCGCCCGCCGAACTCTGGAACCTTTGAAGGTTCCGGAGCGGTGTCCGGCCTAGAGCCGTACTTGGAGCCCTGGGGGGTTTTATCCCCTTTACTCCTGGAGTCCGAGAGGTCACCTTGCGGCGCCTCTAGGACCACCTCCTCCTGGCTTGGAACCTGTTGGGACAACACTTCGGCGTCGTCCGTAGGGCGGGGGAGGAAGCCGTCGGAAGCGAATTCACATCCGACGAGTCCAGTGAACCGCTCGACGACGCGTCGAGCCGGTCTTTGGGTGGGCTGCATAATCATATTCGACATAAGGGAAAGCCGTGCAATAAAGGAATACTATGAATTACTCTGGTATCCGGATACTTACGATTTCGCCAGGGGCTTGGCCCTGAGCGGCCACTCCTCTCCGCTGTCGTCGGCGTCGGTGGAGTAGTCCGGAGGAAGGGTTTTCCCCTTATTTGACCCTTCGGCCTCCCCAGTGAGGGCGGCCTTCCTTTTCTTCTCTCCCCCCGCTGGAGGGGGGAGGTCTCTTCTTCCTCCTCCTCGTCTTCACGGGAGGAATGCGCCTTGGAGCCGTCGGATGATGAACCCGACACCTCCTAGCGCTGGGCACTTTTTCGAGTCCCCGTGGCCTTCTTCGTGGCCTTCTTCTCCGGCACCACATGGGGTGCCGGAACCAGCAGCTTCGCCAAGCGGGCATCAGCTGGGTCTTCGGGCAAAGGAGCCAGACAGTCGATCTGTCCGGACTTCGCCTGCCAAACCTGTCAAAGGTAAGGGAGCTTAGATCCCGCATAGAGTTAAACTATGAAAAACTAATACCCTGTAAAAGGTACAAACAACTTACCGCGCTAGCATGACGCTGCGCGTTGAATTCGCGATCCTCGGTAGCGGATGCGGGAGCCTCGGCGCCCTTGAAAAGCACCTTCCAGGCATCTTCGTACGTCGTGTCGAAGAGCCTGCTCAGAGTTCGATGCTGCGCCGGGTTGAACTCCCACAGATTGAAGGCCCGTTGTTGACACGGGAGGATCCGGCGGATGAGCATAACCTGGACTACGTTGACAAGCTTGAGCTGCTTGTCCACCAGGGTTTGGATGCATGTTTGCAGTCCAGTCACCTCTCCTTTGCTGCCCCATGACAGGCCCGTCTCTTTCCAGGACGTGAGCCGCGTTGGGGGTCCGGACCGGAACTCGGGGGCTGCGACCCACTCAGGGTCGTGTGGCTCGGTGATGTAAAACCACCCTGATTGCCACCCCTTCAAGGTCTCCACATAGGAGCCGTCGAGCCATAAGACGTTGGGCATCTTGCCCATGGCGCCTCCGCACTCCGCCTGGTTGCCGCGCACCACCTTCGGCTTGACATTAAAGTCTTGAGCCATAGGCCGAAATGGGGGCGGATGCAGAGGAAAGCCTCGCACACGACGATAAACGCCGAGATGTTGAGGATGAAGTTCGGGGCCAGATCATGGAAATCCAGGCCGTAGTAGAACATGAGTCCCCGGACGAATGGGTGGATAGGAAAGCCCAGTCCGCGGAGGAAGTGGGGAAGGAACACTACCCTCTCATGGGGTCTTGGGGTGGGGAGGAGCGGCCGCTCTTCGGGAAGCCGGTACGCGATGTCGTTAGACAAGTATCCGACCTTCCTCAGTTTTTTGATGTGTCCCTCCATGACAGAGGAGACCATCCACTTGCCTCCCGCTGTGGACATGGCTGGAGAAGGTTGAGGTGGGGAGTGCGGACTTGGGCGCTGGAGCTCGAGTGCGCGGAAATGGATAGGCAAAGGAGGAAGAAGGCGTAGGTGAAAAGGTGGATCCTTATCCCCTTATATGGGTGGACGCAACTACGTGTCCCCACCAGCCTGGTAAAACTCGCTTATCTCCAAGCGCTGTAATCAATGGCGCGGTTGGGTTACCCACGCCCGTATTGATGAGAATCCCGGAATAAGGGGACACGATCTTTGCTTCGACGAGACGTGCCAAGGAAACCGCCTCGCATGACACGCTGAGGTGGGACAATAAAACGATTCGAATAAAGGCTTGGCCGTGGTGCGATCTCACACTACGGAATACGTCAGCAGATTAGATTTGTGTAAATATTATTCTCTCTATGGCAATATGTGGAAACTTATTTTGCAGAGCCGGACACTATCTTTGTGTTCAAAATCTTCTATGAAGTACTTGGAGGAGGAACCCGCCTTGCAATGCCGAAGACAATCTGCGCGCTGGACTCGTCGTCATTGAAGCCTGGTTCAGGGGCTACTGAGGGAGTCATGGATTAGGGGGTGTCCGGATGGCCGGACTATACCTTTAGCCAGACTCCTATACTATGAAGATACAAGATTCAAGACTTCGTCCCGTGTCCGGAAGGGACTTTCCTTGGCGTGGAAGGCAAGCTTGGCGATACGGATATGTAGATCTCCTACCATTGTAACCGACTTTGTGTAACCCTAACCCTCTCCGGTGTCTATATAAACCGGAGGGTTTTAGTCCGTAGGACAACATACAGAACAACAATCATACCATAGGCTAGCTTCTAGGGTTTAGCCTCTTCGATCTCGTGGTAGATCTACTCTTGTACTACCCATATCATCAATATTAATCAAGCAGGACGTAGGGTTTTACCTCCATCAAGAGGGACCGAACCTGGGTAAAACTTTGTGTCCCTTGCCTCCTGTTACCATCCGGCCTAGACGCATAGTTCAGGACCCCCTACCCGAGATCCGCCAGTTTTGACACCGACAGACACCACAAGATCGAACCCAAAGCTAAGCACTTCTCCCATGGCAAGAACTACCAATATAGTTGGCCAAACCAAATGGATAATTCGAAGAGACTTGCAAAGATAACCAATCATACATAAAAGAATTCAGAGAAGATTCAAATATTATTCATAGATAGACTTGATCATAAACCCACAATTCACCGGTCTCAACAAACACACCGCAAAAAGAAGAAGATTACATTGAATAGATCTCCACAAGAGAGGAGGAGAACTTTGTATTGAGATCCAAAAAGAGAGAAGAAGCCATCTAGCTAATAACTATGGACCCGAAGGTCTGAGGTAAACTACTCACACTTCATCAGAGAGGCTATGATGATGTAGAAGCCCTCCGTGATGACGGTCCTCTCCGGCGGAGCTCCGGAACAGGCCCCAAGATGGGATCTCGTGGATACAAAAAGTTGTGGCGGTGGAATTAGGTTTTTGGCTCCCCCTCTGTTCGTTTGGGGGTACGTAGGTATATATAGGAGGAAGAAGTACGTCAGTGGAGCTTCGGTAGGCCCACGAGGGTGGGGGCGCGCCCCCCTACCTTGTGCCCACCTCGAAGCTTCCTTGGCGTAGGGTCCAAGTCTCCTGGGTCATATTCAGGAAGAAAATCATGTTCCAGAAAGGTTTATTCCGTTTGGACTCCGTTTGATATTCCGTTTCTTCGAAACACTGAAATAGGCAAAAAAACAGCAATTCTGGGCTGGGCCTCCGGTTAATAGGTTAGTCCCAAAAATAATACAAAAGTGGAAAATAAAGCCCAATATAGTCCAAAACAGTAGATAATATAGCATGGAGCAATCAAAAATTATAGATACATTGGAGACGTATGAATGGTGGGTTGTTGTTGTTGTTCCCCTGATTCTGATTCTGGACTAGCAACTGCATCAACGTGTTCTGCTGCTGGATCAACTGATTGAGCTCCGGTGGGAAGGTAAATCCGGGGTCACGTCTCGGAGGCATCTAAGGGTTTAGAAAAGATGAGATTTAAGAATAGAGAGGGGTCTAGAGAGAAAACACTACCCATATGCACATGAGGCAAAAGCAAACAATTCACTTCATTCAATCAAGCAAGGGCATACAATCGATCTAACTATCGCAAAAGTGCTTGGACTACTATATTTACATGGTGGACTTCTACTACTGATGGGGTGGTCTACTAGAAATATTCTTCGGTTGCAGAGTCCATGATATCTGCTCTAGCTTCATCAACATAGTCATCATCGCTATCATCTGGATCCGAGTCGGTGTCATCGATGATGATGTAGTCTTCCGGGCGAATCTCCTTTGGTTCTTCGTCTTCTTCTACTGGTGTAGGCCTCCCATAAATATTCCGATCTTCTTGATCAGATCGTCATTCTTCTCCACTAATACTTCGATTTCCTCTTCATAATCTTCACATGTAGCCTTGAGTTCTTCCTCCAGTTCCTTCATTCTTGTCCTCGCCTTCTTCATATCTATCATGTCGGCGCACATCTGGTTCTCCTGTCGTCGAATGTGCTGGTTTAACTCCTGGATAAAAGCTGCAATTGATCTATCCTTATTGGTGTTGATCATCTCCCAGTGCTCATCTCGGCGCCCACAAATCTAGTAGATAGTATCCTTGAGATCATTGTGGTAAACTTCTCCAATGCGTCCCATGGCGATGTGAGCTGCCATGCTCTTTCCTAGACTCCAGGTTGGTGCATCAAAGGAAAACTCTATGGGCTCAGTGACTCGCATGAACGTCCTCCCTAGAACTTGAACTTGAATCATCCAGCGCTCCTCTTCAGGTAAAGTGGTGTTGTAGGTTCCGGTGAAGCTTGGTACTCCTATGTTCAGATATCTAGTGACTTCCTTCAAGTGACGTCCAAAGGGTGTATCTTCATCCGGTTGAGTGAACTTGTTCCTTGCATCCGCCATCCTAAAAGAGTAGAAAAGATGAGGAGTCAGAATGAGAAGAGTGAGTAGTGATCTAGGGCTTTAGCTTAGTGGCCGTGTCCTATAGTCAGCGTGTGCTCTGATACCATCTTGTAGCGACCAGACCTCAAACGGTCCAATCTCTGTGCTCCGGTGTCATCCCTGGATCAGTAATGCTGACACCACACAGTACTTGAAGGGTTTATAACAGAGTAGCAATCACACACTTATTACAATAAATATGGCTTAAGGCCATCTAATAACGATAACAGCAGAAGGCTTGGAAGATAAGTGAGTCCATCAACTCCAACGGCATCACTGAGTATAGAACCACGACCTAAAGGCACCTTACTCGTCATCTGAAAAGTCTGCAACATGAACGTTGTAACCCGAAAGGGGTCAGCACATGGAATATGCTGGCAAGGTAACACATAGAGAACAATGAAGGAATAAGGCTATACTACATGCATATCTGGCTGGTGGAAAGCTCTATGGTTACAGTTTTGCGTAAAAGCCAATTTTTCCCTACTGCAAAGGAATAAATATTTAATTAACTATCATGGTGGTTGTTAAACATTGAGAGTGTAGACACGCTCTCAATACCAATTAAGCATCATCACTAAAACCCAACAAAATTAATTAAAGTCACATGATGAGATTCACATGATAATCCAAGTACTAGATACTCAAGTTGTCCATAACTGGGGACACGGCTAACCATGATTAGTTTATACACTCTGCAGAGGTTTGCGCACTTTTCCCCACAAGACTCGATCTCCTCCGTTGGGATTCTCGCACTACATGGTGTTTGATAAACGGATGACCGAGACATAGTCTTTCAGAAGCGCTAGAACCTTACGATCGGGTAGACCGTTACACCTATTTTCCCCTACATCTGCTAGTCTACCACTGTAAGAGTTCGCACAACTTCGTCAACTATGCTAGAGCCCATAGTAGCTTGTGCCTGCACACGGAAGTTTCTAGTATGAATAATCTCATGATCCCTTTGAGCCTAGGTGGCGGTCCAAAAGAAAAACAGGCAATCGCTGGAATACCCAGGTGCCTCAATACACCCATATGTGTATTTAAGTTGCCACCTTAGATAAACCATTAATTTAGCAAACTCACATCTGTCATGGATTCACTCACCCAATCCACGTCTACTAGCATAGCATGGCATAATAAGCAAACGTAGAAGTAACAACCAAAGGTTTGATAATAACAGGTAATAGATACTACCTCATCTACTTCCCAAACCCACAATTTAATTAGATCCTAATCATGCAATGTGTGAGGGTTGATCTAATGCAATAAAAACTGGGTAATAGGAAGTATGATCAAAGTGTTACTTGCCTTGTTGATGATCCGCAAAACCTAGCGATTCGAAGTAGCAAGCGGCGCACTCCGGGAACTCTATCGCAAACAAACAAGCATACAATAAGTACTCTACTAATGCACAGGTAAAACTCAAATAAGAGATCTAACTAGAAAGTTCAACTTAAGAACTCCGGTTGGCAAAAAGAATCAAATCGAACGAAGCAACGAAAGACAAACGGCAAAAGAAACAAGCTTCATTTACTAATATGGATCTAGGTCAAATTTTAAAGAGGCAAAAACTTGTTTGAGTTTGTTAAACGGAAAGAGGGTTTCAGGACGAAACTCCAGGCGCTTGAATCGCCTGATTCCGATAAACGAGCGAAGAGTTATACTAGAACGAAAATCAGATCAGAAATCACGATCAGAAAAATCGCGGAATAAATCTAAGAAAAAGAAAAACGACGAACAGATTAATGAACGAACGTTCGTTATCTGGATCTAAACGATGAACGCGTTCATTAAAACGAACGAATGAGCGAACGCTCGCTAATTAACCTAAACCGGAAAAAACGATCTAATAAAAAAACGGAAACTAAAGAAACCAAACGAAAAACTGGTGAAAACCATTGGTTTTCTAAAAAACGGCGGCGGGTCAACCTCGGTGGGTGGGTCCGGCGGCGGCTCCGGCGGGCGGCGGCTGTGGCGGCGGCGGCTGAGGCGCGGGCGGGCTTGGGTTTGGGGAGGCGGCGGCTCGGGTGGGCTGAGGCGTCCGAGGTGGTGCGCTATATAAAGCCCCCCCCCCCTGAGGAGTCCGGGCCAAACACGGCCCGGAGGTCGGTTCGGACTTTTTTTTAATAATTACGCTCAGAAAAAAAATACTAAACGGACTCCAAAAATCCCGAAATAAATTTTCCCCGGCTTCTAAAATCAAGCCGCACAGGATGAACATTTATTTGGGGCCTAAATGCAATTTTGAATAATGCGCATTTTTCCTAAATTCAAATAAAATAGCAAATAAAACCAAAATAAAATCTTATTTGATTTTTTATTAAATCTCAATATTTCTTTATTTTGGGAAAGTCATTTTATTCCCTCTCTCATATTTTTATAATAGAAATAATTGAATATAAAATAAATAAAATCAAATGATCCTATTTTCAAAATTTGAGAAAACTCAAATATGAAAATAACGAAATCCCCAACTCTCTCCGAGGGTCCTTGAGTTGCGTAGAATTTCTAGGATCAGCCCAAAATGCAAATAAATATGATATGCAATGATGATCTATTGTATAACATTCCAAATTGAAATTTTGGGATGTTACATTTCTTCTATCGCATGCACTTTTTTATTAATAGATCTTTCAGTGTGCCATTGAGAATAATTAACCATAATATTATCTAGGAGTTTAGTAGCTTCTCCTAAAGTGATTTCCATAAAAGTGCCTCCCGCGGCCGAATCTAAAAGATTTCTGGAAGCAAAATTCAATCCGGCATAAAGTTTTTGTATAATCATCCACAAATTCAAACCATGTGTTGGGCAATTACGTATCATTAATTTCATCCTCTCCCAAGCTTGTGCAACATGTTCATGATTAAGTTTCTTAAAATTCATAATATCGTTTCTAAGAGAGATGATCTTAGCGGGAGGAAAATACTTAGAGATAAAAGCATCTTTGCACTTATTCCAAGAATCAGTACTATTTTTTGGCAAAGACGAAAACCAAGATTTAGCACAATCTCTAAGAGAAAAAGGAAATAGCTTCAATTTAACAATATCATTGTCCACATCTTTCTTCTTTTGCATATCACACAAATCAACGAAGCTATTTAGATGGGTAGTGGCATCTTCACTAGGAAGGCCGGAAAACGGATCTTTCATGACAAGATTCAGCAAGGCAGCATTAATTTCACAGGATTCAACATCGGTAAGAGGAGCAATCGGAGTGCTAATAAAATCATTGTTGTTGGTATTGGTAAAGTCACACAATTTAGTGTTATCTTGAGCCATTGTGACAAGCAAGCAACCCAACACACAAGCAAACAAAGAACGGGGAAAAAGAGGCAAATAGAGGATAGAGAGAGAGAGGGTGAATAAAACGGCAAGGGTGAAGTGGGGGAGAGGAAAACGAGAGGCAAATGGCAAATAATGTAATGCGGGAGATGAGGGTTTGTGATGGGTACTTGGTATGTTGACTTTTGTGTAGACCTCCCCGGCAACGGCGCCAGAAATCCTTCTTGCTACCTCTTGAGCACTGCATTGGTTTTCCCTTGAAGAGGAAAGGGTGATGCAGCAAAGTAGCATAAGTATTTCCCTCGGTTTTTGAGAACCAAGGTATCAATCCAGTAGGAGGCTATGCGCGAGTCCCTCGCACCTACACAAAACAAATAAATCCTCGCAACCAACGCGATAAGGGGTTGTCAATCCCAACACGGTCACTTACGAGAGTGAGATCTGATAGATATGATAAGATAATATTTTTGGTATTTTTATGATAAAGATGCAAAAAGGCAATGAAAATAACTAAGTGTTGGAAGATTAATATGATGGAAGATAGACCCAGGGGCCATAGGTTTCACTAGTGGCTTCTTTCAACAGCATAAGTATTTTACGGTGGGTGAACAAATTATTGTTGAGCAATTGACAGAATTGAGCATAGTTATGAGAATATCTAGGTATGATCATGTATATAGGCATCACGCCCGAGACAAGTATACCGACTCCTGCATGCATCTACTACTATTACTCCACACATCGACCGCTATTCAGCATGCATCTAGAGTATTAAGTTCATAAGAACATAGTAACGCTTTAAGCAAGAATACATGATGTAGAGGGATAAATTCATGCAATATGATAAAAACCCCATCTTGTTATCCTCAATGGCAACAATACAATACGTGCCTTGCTGCCCCTACTGTCACTAGGAAAGGACACCGCAAGATTGAACCCAAAGCTAAGCATTTCTCCCATTGCAAGAAAGATCAATCTAGTAGGCCAAACCAAACTGATAATTCGAATAGACTTGCAAAGATAACCAATCATACATAAAAGAATTCAGAAGATCCAAATATTGTTCATAGATAAACTTGATCATAAACCCACAATTCATCGGTCTCAACAAACACACCGCAAAAGAAGATTACATCGAATAGATCTCCACGAGAGAGGGGGAGAACATTGTATTGAGATCCAAAAAGAGAGAAGAAGCCATCTAGCTAATAACTATGGACCCGAAGGTCTGAGGTAAACTACTCACACATCATCGGAGAGGCTATGGTGTTGATGTAGAAGCCCTCCGTGATCGATGTCCCCTTCGGCAGAGCTCCGGAATAGGCCCCAAGATGGGATCTTGTGGATACAGAAAGTTACGTCGGTGGAATTAGGGTTTTGGCTCCGTCTCTGATCGTTTGGGGGTACATAGGTATATATAGGAGGAAGGAGTACGTCGGTGGAGCAACAAGGGGCCCACGAGGGTGGAGGGCGCGCCTGGGGGGGTAGGCACGCCCCCTACCTCGTGGCTTCCCTGTTGGTTGCTTGACGTAGGGTCCAAGTCTCCTGGATCATGTTTGTTTCGAAAATCACGTTCCCGAAGGTTTCATTCTGTTTGGACTCCGTTTGATATTCTTTTTCTGCGAAACTCTGAAATAGGCAAAAAACAGCAATTCTGGGTTGGGCCTCCGGTTAATAGGTTAGTCCCAAAAATAATATAAAAGTGAATAATAAAGCCCAATAATGTCCAAAACAGAAGATAATATAGCATGGAGAAATCAAAAATTATAGATACGTTGGAGACGTATCACACGACCGAATAGTGTGGATAATAATAGTGCACGTGCATTGAACTAAGCTGGAATCTGCAAGCATTCAATACAAGGGAGAAGACAAGGTAATATGGGATCTTTGTTAGATCAACAATAATGCATATGAGAGCCACTCAACATTTTCATCTGGTCTTCTCCTCTCGACCCCCAAAGAAAAAGAAAAGAAACAAAACTATTTACACGGGAAAGCTCCCAACAAGAAAAAGAAGAACAAGAAATCTTTTTGGGTTTTCTTTTTAATTACTACTACTACAGGCATGGGAAGTAAACTAGCTAAAGGCTACAACTATTTTTTTTGTTTTTATTAAGGTTTTTCAAACACACAAGAAGAAAGCTTTAAAAGAAAATAAACTAGCATGGATGATACAATGAAAAAGTATGAGCACCGACAACTGGCATGAGTGTGTGAACATGAATATAATGTCGGTGAGAGATACGTACTCCCCCAAGCTTAGGCTTTTGGCCTAAGTTGGTCTATGCCCATGGATGGCCTGGTGGATATCCGAAGTTGAAGCTGGGGTCGTACTGAGATGCATCAGCTACTGCCTGAAGGGCTGCAGCTTGGAGGTGGGCTGCCTCCGTCCTCCTCTCGTACTCGTTCGCCTCCTCCCTGGTTATAACATATCTCCCTTTTGCCTGAAAGTCAAAGAAAGTAGGAGCGGGGAGAGCGACATGATAGGTACGTCGTCTGTCAAAGATTAGTCGGTACTGGAGGAACTGATCATTCCTCTCAACAAACTGATGACGAACCATAGCATTATAATCTAGGTAAGTAGGGGTAACTCCATATCATATCCACGTATGGGTACCTCAAGAAAATTAGCTAAATGGGTTGCGTAAATTCCACCAAGCAAATCTCCATTAATACTGTTATTATGCAACCTATGTGCAACAATGGCCCCCAAGTTATATCGTCTATCTCCTAATACAACACTCTTGAGAACACTTAGGTCGGGGACACACATGTGACATGCTTCATCCTTACCATTAATGCATCTACCTATAAAGAGAGCAAAATAATGTAAGGCAGGAAAATGAATGCTCCCTATGGTAGCTTGCGTGATCTCCCTAGATTCCCCCACAGTTATATTAGCAAGAAAGTCTTTATATTCAAATTTGCAAGGCTTGCTAGCACTACCCCACTGAGAGAGTTTACAAGAAGTATTAAAATCTTCTAAGTCCATGGTATAAGATTTATCATAAAGATCAAACATGATAGTTTGAGAATTGCGTGATGATGTAAATTTAAACCTTCTCACAAATGAATCAGTTAGGTGATAATATTGGGGGCCCCTATCTGCCTCGAAGCTCTCAAGATCAGCGTTACGCACATATGCGTCAAATTCTTCCTTGATTCCTGCTTGAACCATAAAATCTTCGGACGGCCATTCACAAGGCCGCACTTGAGCATCCCTTGGTAGTTCATTGTCCGGCTCGTGTATTGCGGGCCTGGGTCCTTGCTTCCTTAAGGAACCACCTTGGTACATTTTCCTAAACATATTTCTTCCTCTGAAAAATTTCTGAAATTTTTAGTGACTCAAAATAAAAGTGAACCAAACTCAACAAAATTGATAGCAACTACTCCTACAAGTGCCTAGAGGCTATATCATGCATTAAAACTACTTTTGACCACATAAATTTGACATGCAAGCTCAAGAACATGGTCACCTAAGCAGCAAAAATTTGCAATAAATAAGCACTAGAACAAAAACTAATTGGACCATTGGAAGAGTCACATACCGAAGAACAATCCCCCAAAGCAGTTTTGTGAATGGAGCTTTGAGCAAGGAGATCGAAAATAGCAGCAAGATGAGCAAGAACTCGGGTTTGAGCTGGCTAGTGATTTTTTGTGGAGCAAGACAAAGTGTGTGGGTGCAAGGATAAGTGGAGGGGACCCACGTGGGGTCCACGAGGTAGGGGGCGCGCCCTCCACCCTTGTCGGCATGTGGCTGCTCCCCCTGCTGTGTTCTCAGTGCCTAAAATCCTTAAATATTCTGGAAAAAAATCATATTTCATTTTCAAGGCATTTGGAGAACTTTTATTTTTGGGGTATTTTTTATTGCATGGATAATTCAGAAAATAGACAGAAAATACTATTTTTGCTTTATTTAATATAAATAACAGAAAGTAAAAAGAGGGTACGGAGAGTTGTGTTTTCTAAATTCATACATCTCATGCTCATCAAAAGGAATCCACTAACAAGGTTGATCAAGTCTTGTTAACAAACTCTTTTCGAATAATATGAAACCGAAGAATTTTCGAATAACACTAGGTTACCTCAACGGGGATATGCATGTCCCCAACAATAAGAATATCATATTTCTTCTTGACAGTAGGAAGAGGAAATTCAAAACCTCCAATAGTAATCATTGAAATTTTTCCAATAGAATTGATATTGTAGACTTGAGGTTGCTTCCTCGGAAAGTGTACCATATGCTCATTACCATTAACATGAAATGTGACATTGCCTTTGTTGCAATCAATAACAGACCCTGCAGTATTCAAGAAGGGTCTTCCAAGGATAATCGACATACTATCATCCTCGGGAATATCAAGAATAACAAAGTCTGTTAAAATAGTAACATTTGCAACCACAACAGGTATAGCAGTTGATTTATCAGCCATTTGCAAGGATATTTCAGTAGGTGTCAACTTATTCAAATCGAGTCTACAATATAAAGAGAGAGGCATAACACTGACACCAGCTCCAAGATCACATAAAGCCGTTTTAACATAGTTTCTTTTAATGGAGCATGGTATAGTTGGTACTCTTGGATCTCCAAGTTTCTTTGGTATTCCACCCTTAAAAGTTTAATTAGCAAGCATGGTGGAAATTTCAGCTTCCGGTATCTTTCTTTTATTAGTAACAATATCCTTCATGTATTTAGCATAAGGGTTGATTTTAAGCATATAAGTCAAACACATACGCAAAAAGATAGGTCTAATCATTTCAGCAAAGCGCTTGAAATCCTCATCATCCTTTTTATTGGATGGTTTAGGAGGAAAATGCATGGGTTTCTGAACCCATGGTTCTCTTTCTTTACCATGCTTCCTAGCAACAAAGTCTCTCTTATCATAACGTTGATTATTTGATTGTGGGTTATCAAGAAGCATGCAAAAGGTCCTATCATTTTTCTTCTTCTTCCTTTTAGAAGAACTAGGTGCATCAACATTAGCTCTTTGAGAATCTTGCTCAATTCTCTTAGGATGCCCCTCGGGATACAGAGGTTCCTGAGTCATTTTACCTCCTCTAGTCATAACTCTAACAGCATTATCATTCTTCTTATTATTTAATTCATTGAGCAAATCATTATGAGCCTTAAGTACTTGTTCTACTTGAGTAGTAACCATAGAAGCATGTTTACTAATAAGTTTAAGTTCACCTTTAACTCTAGACATATAATCACTCAAGTGTTCTAGCATATCAGCATTGCGGCTTAATTGTCTACCAACGTAGGCATTGAAATTTTCTTGTTTAACAATAAAGTTATCAAACTCATCAAAGCATTGGCTAGCAGACTTATAACGAGGAATATCACCTTCATCAAATATATAGAGAGAATTTACCTTTACTAGCTATGTCGGGTTATCAAGACCATGTATTTCTTCAATAGGTGGTAAATTCTTAACATCTTCAGCTTTAATACATTTTTCTTTCATAGATTTCTTTGCCTCTTGCATATCTTCGGGACTGAGAAATAGAATACCCCTTTTCTTCGGAGTTGGCTTAGGAGTTGGTTCAGGAAGTGTCCAATCATTTTCATTACTCAACATATTATTCAATAGCAATTCAGCTTGATCAACAGTTCTTTCCCTGAAAACACAACTAGGACAACTATCCAGGTAGTCTCTAGAAGCATCAGTTAGTCCATTATAAAAGATCTCAAGTATTTCATTTTTCTTAAGAGGATGATCCACTACAACAAGAACCCCCCTTCAGCAACGCATCAATGCGTTGCCCTATGCCCATATAAGTGTTGCTAAGGTCTACACCAACGGATTAATATGTGTTGCCTTTGGTGGCGTTGCAATGGGCTACAACAACGTATATCCATCCGTTGGTAAACTACGTGAATATGTGTTGTAAGATGGCAACGTATGTAGTTACATAGCAACAACACATCACATGCATTGGTGGCTACCGGCACAAAATGATTATTTCAATGCCTAATACATTGCATAAATAATTCATGGTATTATATATATATCACCATCCAAAATTATTTGGTCAATGCCATAGTGCATATGTCATTTTATATATCACCATCCAGAATTATTTGGTCACAGCCGATAGGCATAGGAGATGGATGCAGTATAATAAACAGAAATGCCTCATGTATTGAATCAACATGGTTGCATTACAATGAACACAATACAAAGAGTACAAAGATGTGAAACTAGTAGTAGTCTGATTCTTGACCTTGCAAGCAACGTCTCAGCCATTCTGAAACATAATGATTGAAACTTTACACGGAAAATGACATTCTAAAACACAATGTGAAACTATCTAGTAGCGCCCCCATTCTTGACCTTGCAATCAGCATCTGAGCCATGCATCATCATTATTTTGGCAATCTACAACAAACAAATTAGATAGGTTAAAAGGGCAGTAAAATTGAAAGGGGAGCAACATAGAAAGGATGAAGGCCATGTAATAATTAATCTTGCTTCATGGCCAATAATTTTGACCTTCGTTAGTAGTTGTATTAACTTACCAGATTTTGCTAACATAGCATCAACTCACAATACCAAGTATTCATTACCAAGTTTAAAACCATCCATTTAAGTTGTATATTCTGGTTTGATACTTCGGATTGTAGCAAGAGTATTACTCGTGTATGGATTTGTCAAGTATCACATTTGTATCTAAAACTAGTAATTTTAGCTTACAATAAACTAACTCAGCTAACTACACTATTAAGTTTCACCGTGTTAATAGAAACAATGTGTTCTATAGGAAGTGAGGAAAGTAAGGAAGGCGTACAATAGTTGAAGAATTGTTTTACCTAATCTCGCCGCAAAGACTCTTATCTCACAGAAGCAGTATAACCATTTTCACATGCAAGAAAACTATTCTCTTGTACAAATTCAGTGCAAAAATATAAGCATGTGCTATATAATAAAACATATTCCAGTAATGCTATTAATAATGCAAAAAAATCAATTTTAACTGGTGAAGAATCACTCGCACAATATAGATTTACTATAAGAAAATACCTCCAAGGAAATCCAACAACGCCGACTTGAACAATTGAGTTTCTGTAACCTGCTGATTCGGCATATGGATTGGTAATCTATATTTAGTTCTGCCCATAGAATCAATCACATCGAAATAGCCGAACACATGTTCTAGAAAAAACATTAGGGTACCCTTTAGGGTGCGTTCGATGCATAGGAATTTTAAAGGAAATCAGCAGGAATCAAAAAATCATGGGAAAGTTTCCCAAATCTCTGTTCGGTCTGCAACATTCGGGTCTTCACATTCCAAAGGAAGGTTATGGCTGCCTCTGTTCGTACAGGAAGAAAAACATCCACTAGGAATGCATTTTCTAGGCGGAAGCACGAGGCAAAGTGCAGGAAAGTTGATGTGACTATTGTCATGCTATATATTAGACCCCCACAGCTGCCACGTGGAGGCACCACGCATGGGAAACCACATTGACCAGGAAAATAACTGGCAAAAAGGTATAATATTGGGTCCTATGTTTCCTGTGGGTTCTATGTTTCCTGTGCCTTCACATGCTTTCACCGAACGCATTTCTTTCAGTTTGCCAATGGATTCTCGTTCCAGAGTTTTACCACTCCATCCCCATGACATCCCTCCATTTTATGGTATCCAAGGTTTTACAAACCTTTGCACCGAACGGGGCCTTACTCTTTTGTAACAAACATACATGACCTTGTTTTTTTAGGAAAAAACTCTTACAGCACCAGGTTCCATCACTATGACCTGCTATACATGGCCGAAACAACTTAAATCTACTCTGACTTGGCATCTAAAACAACTCAGACTCGAGCGTCTTTTTTGTAGACATACCTCACAGTGGCCGTATCAGATTGCTTAGCCGTCTGCTTAATGATTGTTGATATCGTCCCAACACCGTAGTGTGCCCTGCATGTCTGGGAAGCGGGGTGCATAAGAGGACTACTTTTGATGTTCTCATTCTCGGATGAACCAAGTATATGCTCATTGCGTTAACGGTTTGAGGAGAACATATTACAAACAAGATAAGATGTGAGAGGCACATGGCCGAGAAATTGTGTGTTGACCAGTCATGCATCATTCTAGTGTTTGGAAACGTCTGTTCCTCCCCACAAATTAGAAAATTAGCACAAATATTACAGGAATTCATAATTATTTGTATTTTAAAATGAAAAAGAACTGCGCTAAACTCAATTTAGAGGTGAGATTTCAAGAATATGAGCCATATACATATGACAAGAATATCAAGGTTATGTGTTCTTGTATCTCACCTTAATTTTTATCAATTATTTATAACATTTTATATTGCATAACATGTGTAAGAATTAGTTCCATGTCAGTTTAATGCGCACATTTCACTAGATAAGAAGTTGAAACAAATATTAGTTTTTCTCTAGGGAAAACAAATCTTACATCAACCAAAAATACTAAGCTACAAATTTAAGTTTTCCTTACTGTAAAATAAAATAGTGAAAGAGTCCTCATTGTGTTATACACACAATGGCTTACATAATTCTCAGCGCTTCTTCTGTCTCATGGGTTTCTCCTAGTTGCAACGAATAAGTGTTGTAGATCAACCTGTTAAGAGACAGCATAAGCACACACATGTTGACTCAAGTAAAAGACAATTTAAGAACCTTTGGGTGTAGATGGTAAAAAGGATTAAGTAGAATAAACACAAATATTGGTACGGATCTACATAGGAACAAGAAAATCTCACCCTAAAGAATGACAGGGTATGCACAAACTGCTCATCCAGATTAGTACAACGTGTGCACATGCTGCTCATCCAGAAGTAGTACAGATCGACACATAGTGAATCACATCTAATCAATAAACAACAGAATCAGACACGAACATGAGACATGTAGGCAGCAATTGGCGAAGAAGATGGTTGGGCATCCAAAGAAATCACTATCATCACGGTGTTGTCTAGTCATAATGGACGGAGTAATACGACGCAGAAACCCTAGGCGAAGTACAGTCAACGTCGGAGTCGAGGTAGCAGAGGCGGAATACCATCATCAAGCCTGGGCCGGCAGGCACGCTCGTGAGGAGATGCAGGGGTAGTGGGCCAGCGGACCGAAGCCGCGAAGCCGCAACGACGACTGGGGTTGTTGCGGGGCGCGGAGGACATCACGGCGGCAGAGGATTAGAGGACAACATTAAGGGAGTGGGGCACGACGGGGAGCAACGGGTTTGGAGTGCGTTGGAGCTTACCGGATTTGAGTTGGCGGCGGCGGAGTTGAGATGGGAAAGGGAAAGAGGAATCAGGGGAGAGAGGTGACGGAGAGAAAATCTTTCTTTTTTGTAATGAGCGGCTGAGAAAAGGTGGAGGTGGCAGGTGGGTTGTGGGTACGTGGTGTTTGCGCTTCGTGGGGAGGTGCGGAGGCTGAACCCAACAACATATCGTATCACATCGTTGCTACACATGTGTTGGTGTAGGGGGGAGTTTGTTGTAGTGATCAGGCAAGGCATTAAGTAATTGTAGAAGCCTCCCCCAAGCTTGTGGGAGACTCTCTTCTTCAATTTGCACAAACTTATATATTTCCCTTAAGGCAGCTTGTTTCTTATGAGCGGGGAAATATTTAGCAGAGAAGTAAATCATATCCTGGGGACTAGGCACACAACCAGGATCAAGAGAATTAAACCATGTTTTAGCATCACCCTTTAGTGAGAATGGGAATAACTTAAGGATAAAGTAATAGCGAGTTTTCTCATCATTAGTGAACAGGGTGGCTATATCATTTAATTTAGTAAAATGTGCCACAACAGCTCCAGATTCATAGCCATAAAAAGGATCAGATTCAACCAAAGTAATTAACTCAGGATCGATAGAGAAATCATAATCCTTATCAGTAATAAAGATAGGTGAAGTAGCAAAAGCAGGGTCATATTTCATTCTAGCATTCAAAGACTTTTCTTTAAGCTTAGCTAATAATTTCTTAAGATCAGATATATCATTGCAAGCTAAGAAGTCTCTAGCAGTTTCTTCATCCATAACATAACCCTCAGACACAACAGGCAATTCATATCTAGGGGGAGAATCTTCATCATCACTTTCATCAATATTATCAGTTTCAATAATTTCATTCTCTCTAACCCTAGCAAGTTGTTCATCAAGAAATTCACCTAGTGGCACGGTAGTATCAAGCATAGAAGTAGTTTCATCATAAGCATCATGCATAGCAGAAGTGGCATCATCAATAACATGCGACCTATCAGAATCAATAGCATGTGTGGGTGTCGCAAGTTTACTCAAAACAGAAAGTGAATCAAGTGCAGAGCTAGATGGCAGTTCCTTACCTCCCCTCGTAGTTGAGAGAAAAATCTTGGTTCTTTGATCTTTCAAGTTCTTCATAGTGATAAACAGATATAAATCCCAAGTGACTCAAAGAATAAAGCTATGCTCCCCGGCAACGGCGCTGGAAAATAGTCTTGATAACCCACAAGTATAGGGGATCGCAACGGTTTTCGAGGGTAGAGTATTCAACCCAAATTTATTGATTCGACACAAGGGGAGCGAAACAATATTCTCAAGTGTTAGCATCTGAGTTGTCAATTCAACCACACTTGGAAAACTTAATATCTGTAGCAAAGTATTTAGTAGGAAAGTAGTATGGAAGTAACGGTAACGGTGGCAAAAGTAACAGTAGCAATTTTGTACTGATTGTAACAGTGGCAATGGAAAGTTAACTAAGCAAAGATCAATATGTGAAAAGCTCGTAGGCAATGGATCAGTGATGGATAATTATGTCGGATGCGATTCCTCATGCAACGGTTATAACCTAGGGTGACATAGAACTAGCTCCAATTCATCAATGTAATGTCGGCATGTATTCCGAATATAGTCATACGTGCTTATGGAAAAAGAACTTGCATGACATCTTTTGTCCTACCCTCCCATGGCAGCGGGGTCCTATTGGAAACTAAGGGATATTAAGGCCTCCTTTTAATAGAGTACCGGACCAAAGCATTAACACTTAGTCAATACATGAACTCCTCAAACTACGGTCATCACCGGTAAGTATTCCGATTATTGTCATTTCAGGGTTAACGAATCATAACACATAATAGGTGACTATAGACTTGCAAGATAGGATCAAGAACTCACATATATTCATGAAAACATAATAGGTTCAGATCTGAAATCATGTCACTCGGGCCCTAGTGACAAGCATTAAGCATAGCAAAGTCATAGCAACATCAATCTCAGAACATAGTGGATACTAGGGATCAAACCCTAACAAAACTAACTCGATTACATGATAAATATCATCCAACCCATCACCGTCCAGCAAGCCTACGATGGAATTACTCATGCACGGTGGTGAGCATCATGAAATTGGTGATGGAGGAAGGTTGATGATGATGATGGCGACAGATTCCCCTCTCCGGAGCCCCGAACGGACTCCAGATCAGCCCTCCTGAGAGAGATTAGGGCTTGGCGGCGGCTCCGTATCGTAAAACGCGATTAATCCTTCTCCTTGATTTTTTTCTCCCCGAACACGAATATATGGAGTTAGAGTTGAGGTCGTTGGAGCACCAGGGGGCCCACGAGGCAGGGGGCACGCCCCCACCCTCGTGGACAGGGTGTGGGCCCCCTGGCCTTGATTCTTTCGCCAATATTTTTTATATATTGCAAAAATAATCTCTGTTGATTTTCAGGTCATTCCAAGAACTTTTATTTCTGCACAAAAATAACACCATGGCAATTCTGCTGAAACATCGTTAGTCCGGGTTAGTTCCATTCAAATCATGCAAGCTAGAGTCCAAAACAAGGGCAAAAGTGTTTCGAAAAGTAGATACGATGGAGACGTATCATTAATCTAGGAGAAATCTATATGTTTTGTGTGGTAAATTGCAATGAGAATGTTTAAATAGCCAATTATAGAAAGACGAGAAAACCAATAGAATGTAAAAGGAATAATAATGAAACGGAAATGATTTATCAATTATCTCCTATTGTTTCTCATGATGAATCAGGTGAGGAGGAGGAGCTTCCTATCCGATCAATCTCCTCAATAAGAAGCTCGAAAAAAATCAATTAAACCCACACATAATATGGTGAGGAACAAGAGGAGGAAAAGAAGGAAAAGTAAAGGTAAAATGGTATCTCCCCCAAATAATGTTGCTCCTAAGGATATATACTATGTGATTAGATCTCAAATTGGGGAAGATGATGTACTTGATGAACATATTGCTTTTTATTCTTATGGCACAATGTCCATAGGAACCGCTGAGGATGATTTTGTTATGCCTACTACTTGTGACTATCATTGTGGAGATAACTTTGATACTTCTTATGATCTTCAAAAAAAATTTGGCCCCAACTTGGAAAATATGATAATAATGATTGTTATATTATTGGTGCTATTCATGCTATTAATAATAAGAGTGACAATGCTAATGATATGCAAAACCATAAATTAGGGGATGCTATGTTTGATGAGAGTGACATGTTTGAGAATGTATTTGCTATAAATTATGTTTATTCTAAGCTTGGGGATGCTATGTTTAATGAAGATGATCTTTTTAGTCCCCCTAATTTTGATGAGAAAATTTTCTTATGATGATGGTTTTCATTGATTATGATGAAAACAAAGTTTCTACTTATGATGATTATTGTGATGATACTTATGTTATAAAAGTAGTGACAATTATTCTTGTGAAACTTTTCATAATTATGAATATCCTTTTACTGAACATTACTCTTTTAATATGGAATCAATTTATAGTGTGCAAGTTCTATATGATACTTCCACTATTATGCATGAGAAGAAATTTGCTTACATGGAGAGTAATAAAAATTATATGCTTGTTGATCATGAAAATAATGCTTTGTGTGATAGCTATATTGTTGAATTTATTCATGATGCTACTGACAAATATTATGAGAGAGAAACATATGCTGATGGATATCTCAGTAATGTCTCGAAAATTATTCCTGCTAAATATTATGAGAGAGAAACATATGCTAGCAGCGCACTTAGAGAGTAATAAAAAATCTATGCTTGTTGCTCAATTTTCCTCTCTATGTGTCGAAAATTTCGAAGCTACACTTGTTTTGCCTTCCTATGCTAGTTGATTGTTGCTCCAGTAAATTGTTTGCTTATAAAATTCCTATGCATAGGAAGTGGGTTAGGCTTAAATGTGTTTTCTTTATGATGCATGATGCTTTCTTATATGTTTCAATTCTTACTTTTATGTGAGTATCATTAAGGTTATCATGCCTAGCTAAAGTGCATTAAAGAAAAGTGCTTGTTGGGAGAAAGAAAAGCCTTTAAAAAGTAAGCTAATGTAGTAATCATATTTTGTATATTTTATCCTTACTATTTTTGTATGTCTGCATGAATAAGCTAATGTAGTAATCATATTTTGTATATTTTATCTCAATAAAGTGCAAAGAAAAGCCTTTAGAATGATTTCGATGATTGTAGATCTGATTCTGTGCAGAAACAGAAACTTTTGCGCCCAGTAGTTGAATTATCATTATGTACTAGAACATGATAAACTCATGGAAATGTTTACACAGTATTGGTCTACGAATTGTTTACGTTGTCCAAACTTTTCAGAAATTTTGGAGTTACATAAGTATGACCAAAAATTAGAGCTTTACGTGTTGTTCTGTTTTCACAAATTATGTCTAATTTTCTTTGTTTGCTTGTTTTGGAGTTTCCATAGTTTATATTAAGTGTTATAAATTGTGAAAATGATACAATGCAATAGACATTATGTGAGAACAATTATTAATCTTTTCTTGACAACTCCAAAGTGAATGATTTATTCTTTATCATACTAACTCATCTCACGAAGTTTTGAAAATTGAAAGAACATTTTTGTGAAACTGGATGAACATTTTTATTAAACAATTAATATTTTAGGATTTAAATAAAATATCTACCCATTTTCAATAATATAAATAAAAGTAGTAAAACTGAAAAAAAGGGCACTAGGAAGCCAACCCTTCCTACCGCAAAGGGTTGGACAATTTAGGGGCGCCTGAGGCAAGGGGTTCTTTGGTCTTGATATAAGTGAGACAAAGCCCCAACCTTGTTTTAGTTTTTTCTATCTTTTGCAACACATGTCTACATTTCTCAACATATTGTACAATTTTCGTGTACATCTTGAACATTTTTTATACACACATCACATGTTTTAAATACATGTTTTTTCATACACATTATATTTTTTGTATACATATAAAATTTCTTTGTACATGTTTAATACTTTTCAAATACATGATTAATATTTTTTCAAATATATGTTATTGAAAAATTAATGGAATGCATGTTAAAAACTTTTTAAATACATTTTGAATCTGTTTATCAATGGTACTAAGCATATTTTTTCTTAAACTATGTGAACATTGCTTTACAGCGTAAAATTTTAAAAATGTAAAAAAAACATATTATTATTTTTCAAACACGTCGACATTTTTGAAATGTAACATACATTTGTTTAATGGTTAGAAACGAATTATTTCTGAATTATGTGAACATTTCTTACATTGTATACATTTATCAAAATGTCACGTACATTTTTTTGAAATGTATTAATATTTTTTCAACATGTCGAATAATTTTAATTACATGATATAAATATTTTATTCAAACGACAGTAATACAGAAAATTATGCCTATGTGCCCTGGGCCAGGCCTAGCGTGCTACCTACAGCAGACATAAGACATTAGAGCCGCGAATGAGTTTGGTTACTTTTTTTTATTTTGATAAGTTTTCAATTTTTTTTATTTTGGCGAGTATGATTTTAATTTTAAAGTCTTCATGAATTTGACTAAAAATTCATCAATCTACTTTTTTTTCTTGAATTTGGGAAATATACTTGAATTCAATAAATGTTTTCAAATTGAATACATTTACGAATTTAATAAATGTTCACCAATGTAAAAGATATTGTGAATTCCAAAATCGTTCATGAACTTTAGAAAATATTAATGTGTTCCAACCATGTTCACGGATTAAAAAAATGGTTTTGAACTCGAAGAACGTTCCTGAATTTGAAAAACTATTTGTTTACTAGAAAATGTGCATAATTTGCAAAAAGCTTTCGAATTCAGAAAATTCATGATATTGCTTCTTTAATGAATATGGAAAATGTTTCTGAAATTTTAAAATACTTGGTAAATAAAAAAAATACAAATCACATAAAAATGTTTGCAAATTTAAAGCTGATAACCAATGCAAAATATGTTCGCAATTTTACAAATTCTTAAAATGTTCTTGAAACTCCACAAAAGTTCGTGAATACTGTTTCAAAAAACTAAAATAAACACTCTAAAAAAGGGGAAAATAAGCATAAACTAAAATGGAAAACCAACAGGACAAATATGGTTCAGAACCTTCTCAAAAATGAGTCGTAAGGCTGCTTCGCCTGGGCTGGCCCAGACCGCATGAGACCACAGTTGCTTTTTCTGAATTTTTTTCAGGTTTTTTGCTATCCTTTTGTACTTTGTTTGTTTACTTCCAAACAGTCTAAACGCATATATATTAAACACTTTGTATAAAGCATTTGAAATTTGTTCATCGAGCTATTGAAATTTTTTAATTGGTATAGTAAATGTTTCTCATGTCTATGAAAAATGTATACAAAACTTACACAATGTGTATGAAAAGAGATGATCATGTATTTGAAAAATGTTAATCAAGCAACTGAAAAATGTTAAATGTGTACAGAGCAAATGTTTCGGATGTATACAATAATATAGGATGTATATGAAAAAAATGTAGAGGAAGTAGTTTTTACATATACAAATTGTTCTGATGTATACGACTTTTTTCCATGTACACTAAATAAAAGTAGTCATAAAATATATTTATTTTTTGGATAAATTAATTCCTTATTCAAGAAATATTAGACATTTATGCAAAAATGTTCCTGATGGATACGAAAAATGTTCACCATCTATTTGAAAAATGATAACACTAGGTTTGAAAATTGTTCAGAAATTGTATTTAAAATAAGTACATCATGTATTTAGAAAATGTTCACCCTGTGTAAACAAAATGTTTCAAATGTGTACAGAAAATTTACATTGTATAATGAGAAAATAGACATGTATTTAACAAAAAAACTAACCGATGAAAACAGAAAAAGAAAAATAGAAGAAAAATGAGGAACCTGAGAAAGAAACAAGGCAAACTGAAGAAAAATTAGAAGGATACTAAAACCAAATAAACCGATTGCAAAAAGACTGGAAATAGTGAAACCCAACAAAAAAATAAAGAAAAACGATGAAGATCAATGAAAACCAAAAAATAAAATGGAAAGCCAAAAGAAAGAGAAAACCAACTCAAAAGAATGAAAATCGAGAAAGAAAGAAAAACTAATGAAAACGAGAAAGAAGCAAATAAAAAACCAAAGAAAAATAAAGAAAGAAAAGAAAAACACAGTAAAAAAGAAAATCAAAGAAAAACAAAGAAGGGTAAGAAAAAAAAGTGAAAACCAAGAAAGAAAGAAAGACCATGAAAAAAACCTTAAAATCATGAAGAAACGGAAGAAAACCTTAAGAAAAAGGAAAATAAAACGATAAGACAAAACCCGATAAAACAAGACTAGTCCAGCGATGACTAAATGCAGCAACGGTGACAAGAAGAAAAACAAATCCACGACGGCATCGACAACCGAACGCAATAACAAAGCGAGTTAAACGCGAAAATGTGTTGGCCCATAACTACGAACGCTTCTGGCGATCACACTTTTTGTCTCACTATAAGCAAGATATAGCTCTTGCATCCCAAATCTGGTAGGATGGTCCCAGAACCACTCGCGTCGTAGCATTTGATGGACCGGCCTAAGCCTAACGTCAAGTTGGGGTGATTGTAGCCATATGTATCGCAACATATGATGATACATATCAATTGCAGAGTCCAAGGGCTTCCAAAGAAAGGATTGCATGATTGCATACTTAGGCTCACGGGATTTGCTAGAGCTATATATTGACCTTTGCGAGGTGGAGTTCCATCTCACCTTTGATTGGAGCTCCTCTGGGCTGGTTTTCACTGTTTTCTTTGTTTTTCTTTGGGGGTTTCCAATTTTTGTTCTATTTTTTTTATATTTCTTCGGTTTCCTTTACATTTTGTTTGGTTTCCTTTACATTTTGTTCTGTCTCCTTTCTTTTTTTCCCCTTTTTTGTTTCCTTCCTTCCCTGGTTTCCTTTCTCAACACATGTTTACATTTTTCATACACACACACATATATAGGGAAAATAGATCTACCATCTAGTGGTAGTTACCTCCACCTTTTAAGCCGTTGGATACTTTTAGATACGTGCTTCGCTAAACGGGTCGTAGGTGCCACGGTACTGCCGCCTGCCGGTTTCTAGATCCAATCCAGTAACATACCAAACTTTCCTACTTTCTTGCCCTAAAAAAACAACAGTACATCATTAATCCTCTCGTTTTTCGATCTACCTCACAAGACGCGGCCGTACGTGCGGCCACCGCTGCCGCCCCACCAAGATGAATCTGGTACGTTCCACAACCTAATGAACATGACCTAATTATCCCGCTCTCTCTCCCTTAGATTTGCTGTAAACAGCTAGCGCATCTAGGCGCGTATACGTTCCCTATGATCTATACTACGCATTGGCTTTCTAAGATACCATATACTCCAAATTTCTAAGAATCCATGTCATCTTCCCATCTTTGGACACTGAGAATTTTGGACATATTATGATATATACTCCATACTCCTTACTCCATACTATTTATTTGGAAATACAACATACTCCATTCTCTCTTGTTGAGTATACTCCATACTCCATACTATTTATTTTGAAATACAACATACTCCATTCTCTCTTATTGAATATACTCCATACACTCTTACAATGATATATACTGATAAAGAAATATGTAGATGAAACCATGCCATTTATGACATACTTCACATACGGATATACTACGTTGCAATCCATACAGCCCAGACTATATGTTACCGTACCTAAACAAGCGATACTACCACAAAGTAGCATATACTATGTTTTGTGTATGTATTTGAAGATACTCTATTTTTGGGAGCATGTATACTACTTTTCATCTGGAGATTTTCCTTTCTGGAGTATGTGTACTCTTATATTTGGGGACGCTACATACTCCGTTGCTATAGTATATATACCAAATAAAAGAAATACTGCATACTCTTATTCCCAAAAGCATAGACGCTCCATGTGTACTTCTAATTAAAAAATGGGTATATACTCCCACTCCGACGAAGGGACACATGCTCCTATTATTGGAATAAAGTACACATATATACTTCATGATAAATAATCATTTTGAAAATGAAAAGGTAAATACGCTCCTGTTGAAAAGATGAATATACAAAGGGGGTCCAGTGAGAACTAGTTAGTTAGCCAGCTTCTAACGGATGCTTATCCACTCGGAATCGCTGCAAATAGCCAGCCTAGAATCAGGAAGTAGTTTCTGATCAGACGCACGTATCTCGCCGCCTAAAAATCAGGGCCTTACCTTATATATATATATATATATATGTTTTGATGTCTAATTTCTTTCATATACATGGTAAATCTTTTGTATACGTCTAAACATTTTTACATTATGATTAACATTTTTCAAATACTTGTTTTAAACATTTATTTAAATACGTGTTAAGCATTTTGCCAATACATGTTAAAATATTTTTTTGTATAGTATGAAACATTTTTAAAACTACGTGGACATTTTTTTACATTGGATAGACATTTGACAAATTTTTCACAAACATTTTATTTGAAATACATAAACATTTTCTGAATGTGCCATACTATTTTTGAATGGTACCAAACATTTATTTCATTACAAGTATGTTTTTTACATTGTATAATATTAAAAAATTGTCACATACATTTGTTTTAAACATGTGAACATTGTTAAAATGTCACATGAATTTTTCTTTAATTGTACAAACATTTTCTATCAATTGAGCGAACATTTTTTTACATTGCATTTACATTTGTGTAAATGTGCGATGAAGACATTAAAAATAGCAATATTATTTTTCCATAACATATGCCTGCAGTATTTTCTTACAAAAAGTATAAACACAATTTAAAAAGGAAAAAAAAATATGCATGCGATGTCAATGTGATGCCAGCATGACAGGGCCACACGTTTGGTGGGCCAGCCCACTACCGATTCCTTATAGGCGACGCCGTCTTCTGTGTCGCACTATGTGAGACATAGATGCGCCCCATAGGATTAGCCGAACACTTGCCCGGAGCCTCTGATTCGACACCATAAAGTGTTCAATGGTCCACTGAGACTTGTATCCGCTCTATATTTGATATTGATATAATCACTTTAGCTAAGATAGCCTTTAGTACAGCCCATAGGGTATTAATCATTGGAGAAAGATTGATATCTCCTAGAGGACTAGCTACTTTGACAGATGTTGCCCCTCCAAGCGTAGCTGTTTTTGTAAACAGGGAAATTTTTCTCATAAGTGTTAATTCAAGATCTAAAACCCAAAGTAAATGCTGACAAGAAATTTCCCCCCTCAAGCAACACTGCAATAATACAAAAAACCTACTTGTTTTCTAAAACCTAACGTGGTTGTCAATCACACTAGCATTGGTAGTTGCAACAAGTTATGAGTGGATATTGGTAGGTAAAATACTTTGATATTTTGGAAACAAATACTAGTTGGATGTAAAAGGTGCAAATAAAGTATGTTTTGGCGGTTTTTTCTGGTGTTGAAATTAGAGCGGAGTTCGTTGATTCACTATTATCATCTCTTATGAAACGGTGACGTATAATAATATGCATAAGTATGTGAATTGAGCAACCCCAGTAACCATGATTCATAAACATATGTTGAGACCAGTTTATACATGTGGTGGATCCATATATCGAATAGATGAGCATAGATTAAATCTAATGACTTATACTTCACTCAAAGTGATCGAAATCCTCTATGCACATGAGCATTAAGCTGTAAATAGAGCATTGTATAGAGCATGGTTACATATAGTTGATGACACAACAAACCAAATCAAGTTGCATAATGTTTTTTACTCTTAGTGAGGCTTACAAAAATATAAGTTATTCAATATAAATAGGAAAAATACACGATTGAATATAAAATTGATTTGTCAAAATCAACGACCTAGCGTTACTAAAAACAAATCATATGAACCGGGTCCATGGCGGTGGTCCCATTTTACCCACCAATGACGAGGGCGGTGTGGTTGCCAGCGCTCAGTTCAGAGTGGTTGGATGACGATGTATTACTATAGTGGAGATGGGTGCGACCAGCGACAATGTGACCAGAGCGTGGCCAGTGACGGCGATCGATGAGGATTGAAAAGAAATCCTGCTCCCAAAGTTTGCATGTCAGGGCATCTCCAACGGCAACCCACAAATTTTCTCCTGCATCCGCCCGTGGACAGGGGACCAGTCCACGGACATAGATGCGGGAGGCTGCCATCCAATGTTAGCTGCGTACATTTTAAACTCTTCTTCAGTAAACTAGATGAAATTCATGCAAACTTGGCGGGATTTCATATAAACATGACGGATTTCATACAAACCAGACGAAAACGGTCACATTTTGGACATATTTTCAACCAAAAACGAAATCAGACTAGTCAACGGCCGGCGCGGTGGGTCTCCAACGTCGCCCCATGACCAACAGCGGTGAGCCCTGACGGTATATGCTGCGCAAAGGACGACTCCCTTCCCTACCGCTCATAGGAGTGGAACCGCCGCCTGATGCTTCAGCTAGAGGGGAAGGGTCACGACGCTGCATGGACCAAAGTTGGTTCTTGGGTAAGGGGACGACGGTGGCCGGCGAGAGGGCAAGACACCGGTTGTGTATGCTGGCGGTGCCTCGGCGGTGGCCTTCCTAGAACCCAAGCGGCGGCGGCCTCCCGCGTTCTACTTCTCCTCAACGATGGAGGCGGGCGTAGACGTGCTAGCGACCACCTCGTCGCCATCCACGCAGCCAGCTTCTTTCTCTACATGCATGGTGCGGCTACGCACGCGTTGAGGCGGATGGCGCAAACGCATGCACTGGAAGCACAGTGTGATGCGGCATCGTCGATGGCAGCGGCGATGCCCGTGCTGCTGTCCTCCCTGTCGTGCCGGGATGGAGCAACTCGCCACTCCTCTGCGAGCTGGCTTCGAGCGGCGACTTGGTGAACCACGCTCCGGCTTGGGGCAAAAACTTGCTCCGTCGGGCTAGGCGAGGGTGATGGAGCAGCGAGCTACCTTGCGCGTATCCGTCGGGCTCGGCGGGCCACCCAACCGGCTTTTATGCCGGAACTGCTCTTCCGGCTCGTCGGATGCCATCGAAAGATTGGAGAAAATGGTGGAAAGAGGAGATGGGGAGTGGCGGAGTGATGCGATTCTTGCCCAGAGTCTGACATCGTTTAAATAGAGGGCATACGGGAGGAGCTTGCCCGGCGTTGCGTTTAATGCTGGCCCACTCGTGAACAGGTGTGTGACCGAATTAGGTTTCTCGGTTTCCACACGGGTTTAATGGAGGCGTTTGAGTGCAGCGAGGAGACGTGTTCAGCCGGGCGTGCAGCGGGCGACGTTCTCGGCCAGCGCGCCGCTTCAATGATGGAGGCAGAGAGAGGGCGCGTCCGTCCTGAGCCGCCTTCAATATGGAGAGGCACGCTCTACATCGGCATGAATGCGGGCAGCTGGGCGACGGGTGGGAGGAGCGCGCGGGCGGGGCGGGGTTTTAGGTGGGTCATGACGA
The DNA here is from genome assembly GCF_003073215.2 of Triticum urartu. Lineage (NCBI taxonomy): Eukaryota > Viridiplantae > Streptophyta > Magnoliopsida > Poales > Poaceae > Triticum > Triticum urartu. Next base: position 120,698,757 of record NC_053028.1, read on the forward strand.
TCAAAAGTGGGCGTGATAGCGGTCCGGACTCCTGCAAACCTCCCCGTGTTTGTCTCCGGTTTTTCGGAGAAAACACGTCCGAACCGCGTCGCGGATCGAAGCAGGACTGCGTTGGTTGGCTTTCATAGTCCACACAACGCGGTTCGAACGGATGCGAAAGGTTTGAGAGTCGGTGTTAGAGATGCCCTTGGTCAGTGTATTTTTATTCCCGCTGTGTGCCATTTGTCCCAATATTTCAGAAGGGGGCATTTTATTTGCCCCCCTCCGGCTTGGGGCAAAAACTTGCTCCGTCGGGCTAGGCGAGGATGATGGAGCAGCGAGCTACCTTGCGCGTATCCGTCGGGCTCGGCGGGCCACCCAACCGGCATTTATGCCGAAACTGCTCTTCCGGCTCGTCGGATGCCATCGAAAGATTGGAGAAAATGGTGGAAAAAGGAGATGGGGAGTGGCGGAGTGATGCGATTCTTTCCCAGAGTCTGACATCGTTTAAATAGAGGGCATATGGGAGGAGCTTGCCCGGCGTTGCGTTTAATGCCGGCCCACTCGTGAACAGGTGTGTGACCAAAGTAGGTTTCTCGGCTTCCACATGGGTTTAATGAAGGCGTTTGAGTGCAGCGAGGAGGCGTGTTCAGCCAGGCGTGCAGCGGGCAACGTTCTCGGCCAGCGCGCCGCTTCTATGATGGAGGCAGAGAGAGGGCGCGTCCGTCTTGAGTCGCCTTCAATATGGAGAGGCACGCTCTACATCGGCATGAATGCAGGCAGCTGGGCGACGGGTGGGAGGAGCGCGCGGGCGGGGAGGGGTTTTAGGTGGGTCGGGACGGTTAGAAGTCGGCGTGATAGCGGTCCGGACTCCTGCAAACCTCCCCGTGTTTGTCTCCGGTTTACCGGAGAAAACACGTCCGAACCGCGTCGCGGCGGAGCAGGACTGCGTTGGTTGGCTTTCATAGTCCACACAAAGCGGTTCGAACGGATGCGGAAAGTTTAAGAGTCGATGTTAGAGATGCCCTTGGTCAGTGTATTTTTATTCTCGCTATGTGCCATTTTTCCCAATATTTCAGAAGGGGCATTTTATTTGTCCACCCCGATAGTTTTGGGACTTAAATATGTTTCATGGATATAGACAACGAGTTGTTTTTTGGGATCAATCAGAGATGCCCCCCATGCAAAATAAAAAAATAAAAAGAATTCAGAGATTTTTTTAGAAAAGGAGGATGACTCTCGACTTCTGTATCTGGGCGATGCATACAGTCATTTTATTAATTATTCTCACAAGACCTTACAAAGTCATACAACAGTAAGACTAAAGCCACCGTCTAAGCAACAAATGTCGCTACACCTATCCAGTTGATGAAGGAGCGCAGATAGCCTGGGCCTAATACCAAACAGACATCGCAGCCAAGCCTAACATCTAAGACCTGAGACCCCAACCTAGCCACTTGCCGGGTATGGGACACACACCGGTCCGGTATGCTCTCAGAGGCCGCCGCCGTCAACTGCCACCGCTTCATCTTCAGAACTGTACTGATGCATCAACCTTGCTTGGTCTAGCTATCGTCAACGCCATCACGGCGCCCAACGGCACCTCCTCCCTGCGTGCAAACAGCTGAGCACGTCGCGGTCGCCACTGATACACCTCAGCGCCATGCTGCCAAGTACCACCAGCCGACACAGCTTGAAGTCCTTGAAAGATCTGTCGTGCGTAGCATCTGCCGACCAGGCATGACAAAGCGTAGCACCTGTCAGTCAGGCATGACTTGACATCTCCACCGAAGCTCCGTGCAAGACGAAGCCACTCCACCTCCTGCCTCTGACTTCCAGCGCTGCTCCACAAACTATGCTCCCAAGAGAGAAACGACACCGCAGTGCCGCCATCGTCCGATCTGGAACACCAGATCGTAGGGTTTCCCCCGGAGCAGCACGAGTGGGTCGACAGTAGTTACACGACGATGCCTTCATCAAGGTAACGACGTAGAACGCCGCCATCGCCTGCCGTCGGCTCGGTTTTAATCGGCAACCATGTCTCCCCAACTCACAGCCGGGATTAGATGATGGATCTCGAGATCCGATCACCAAGCTTCTGGCTGGCCACCGCTGACGAAGAAGATGACCACCATCAATGGCTACACCGGCCAGAACAGATCTGCCATGGGTGCCGCCAAGCAGTCCACCAGAGGCCCTCGACGCCGCCACCGATCTAAAGCTAGATAACATGCCACCGAAGACCGCATCGCGCCGCCGCCCGATCCAGGCCAGCCGCCGCCCGTGGCCCGAGGCAGGGCCGACCGCCGCCGTCGAAGCCAACGCCGTCGCTTCTAGATCGGCCGCACCTCCACGCATGTTGAGGCCCCGCCACCCCTGAGACGCGGGAGGGAGGAAGAGCCCCACCACCGCCGTTGGCCTCTGAGCGCAAGCCGGCGGCGTCCTCCGGCGGCGGCGGAAGGAGGGGAGGAAGATGGGCTAGGCCCGGCGGCCGCTAGGGTTGGGAGGGGCGACGCGGGGGGCCTGGAACGGATGGTTGGGAGCTGTCAACGAGTAAACGAGTAAAAGAATTCAGAGATGCCCCGGCGATGATTCTTTTGCGAATTTGCCGAAAGTAAACGAGATTTTATATTACTTATTGCTCTAGGAATTTCCTTTATTCAAGTGTGGTTTCATTGCGTCTTCACCCTTTCTTCAGCTTCAACCCTTGAGCTGCTGGCGGCAAGATAAGGCGCTAGTTAGCCGACGGCAGGCGTGGACACGACGATGCCGCTGGCGATGCCGACGTCAAAGAAGACGCGGACGCGCTCGGCATTGTACCCCGGGGCGACGGTGGTGCCACTGGGGATCACCTCGATCGCCACGTCGGGTCTGTCGGCGTTGATCTTCATCACGGTCTGCGTCGCCGGCCAGCCCACCACCTCCGGCCAATACTTCTTGCTCATGTCCCACGGCATCCTCCTTGATCTCCTCGGACTAGCAAGCTCGACCAGTCTGCAAAAACGTTAGATCATGGTCACACTCAAAGGACTGGGAAGAGATGGAAATCAAACTGCGCGAAAACAAGTGCGGGTTGATCGACGCCGACCGACCTAGGTAGTTGTATATGTACCACTGCAAGAGAGGTGCTTCACTTGTGTGGTTGTGGAGTCAGGTCGTGTGTGTATTTATATGCGCTGGGGTTGGCGATGCATCTCATATGCATGGTACGTATCTGTGGTCTTGGATGCCGGAACCTTGGTTTCGTCGTCGCTGACAGCAACAATACGCGTATGTATTGTTCAAAAACTATCTTGTACAAGGAGATTATACGCGCGCCATGCCTACGCACGTACGACATAAATTCTGCAGAACCTTAGGGCGGGCTCCGCGGAATGCTGACAGGCTCACAGCATGTCACTGCGCTCACACGCTCACAGCGTGCGCATGCGTTAGATTTTTTCGAAGACGATGCATGCAACCATTATTAATTATTCATAAATGACCTTGTAAAAAAATACAACGGTAAATCTAAAGCCTTCGTCTAGGCAACATCTCACTACTCCTATCTAGTTGATAAAGGGATGCTGATAGTCTGTGCCTAATATCAAACAGACCTCGCAGCCAAACCTAACATCTAAGACCTGACACCCCAACCAAGCCACTTGCCGGATATGGGGCACACACCGGTCCGACGCACACACAGAGGCTGCCACCGCCATGCCACCAATCCATCTTCAGAGCTGTACTGACGCATCAACCTTGCCCGGTTTAGCTATCGTCGACGCCACCACGACGCCAGACAACGCCACCATCCTACGCTCGCCCATCAACACACGCCCAACAGTGAGGCCCCGTTGCTCCATGCCGCTGAGACTCGCCGTTCTCGACGTATCAGATGCAACACCGCTCCTTCTTCATGAACACGACCTGCAACCGCTGGTCCCATCTCCTCCACTTGCAGATCCTATGCACACCCAACCGAGCCTCAAGACCCCTGATGACACCTCCAGGAAGGTCACGACACGAACTGCGCCGTTGCCGCCAAATTCGAAGAGGATTGAAGGTTTTCACCTAACAGGAGATCGGGGTGGGTAGATTGGGCCCTCAGCTGCGCCTTCATGAAGGAAAGCGACACCCATGGGCGACGCCGCTGCCGGGCCGGCCAGACCGGCCAAGGTTTCCCCCGGACCAAGGTACACCACCAGGACTCATCATCATCAGAGCCTACAACCGCAAACCACCGGGACGACGAGAGAGGCAGCAGGAGAAAGGGGAACCTCCAGATCTGACGCCACGACACCAACCCGCCGGAGGATCACCGGCCACCCGATCCAAACCCGCGCCCGGACAAGGAGGCCAACCCAGGGGCCGCCACCCCGGATCCAGGACCCTCCACACAAATCAGGCAGAGCAGAGCCAGCCTACCTCCACGGCCGCAACTGGGTCACCGGTCGGTCGCCACGCCGCCGCGCTCCAGATGAAGGCCGCTGTGGTCCAGATCAGCGCCGCCACCATCGATCGGGGCCTCATCCTCGAAATCGGGGATCTAGTGCATCCCGAGCCCGGAGTGAGAGTGTGATGCCTTCGCCACCACATTCGCACACGCGGGCTTAGCCTAACGCCGACCACCGGCGGCGGCGGAGGGGGGAGCGGGAAGGAGGAGGGGGACCGGCGGCGAAGGGTTGGGTCCCCTCGGTCGCCCACGCGGTGGGCGGCGGAGGAGGGGAGGGCCGCGCGTGCTTTAGATGCCGACAAACTCACGTCATGCTTACAACATTCGTTACATTGATAGATTTCTTTCATGAAACGGGAACAAAGCTATTTATTGTTAAAGATGTTTTTTTTAAAAAGGCCTTTGCCCCGCTTTATATACAAAGCATCACATCTGAACCGATACAAGGTGATGAGGCAATCCTCTTGCAAAGAAAATCAAAGAAAATTACATGAAAATAGGAGAGTCCACACCCTACCACAAAGCAACCTAGACTACTGACAAGGAAGAAGACTCGCCGCCAAGGGAACACCACGCTCTCAACGGAGAGGACCCCCCCCCCCCCCCCCCGCCCTCCCGCTCTGGATTGTGGAGCCCGAGCCTGCTTGTGGAAAAAGAGGACCGCGAGTGGAGCCAACGAGGACCCGTGTAAATAATAGGAGTCAAGCGGATCTCATTAAAGATGCTTTTGTAGAAAATGTAGAGTGGATATGTCTTATGAGTAACTTCCTTGTGTGTGTTTTTTGTTCTGTAGAATGTAATTATATCCATAACGATTGTTTTCTAACGTATTTCATAGTAATTTTTATGTCCATTTAAACCATGTCTAAAGCTTATTTCATTTATCATGTGCAAACTTTGGTGCAAACATTATTCTACAATCAACCACGCATGATATTGTAATTTTGTATATAGTTTTCTATTAGTGTTTGGAAATCTTGCACATCAAATAAGCTTATGGCATCTCCATGGGCATCCCCTTCCCTTCCCCCACTTATCCGTGAGGACAATCCGGGCACAAACAGGCCATCCATTGGGCTCCCCCAAAACTCCTCTGTCCTTCATACATCAACTTGGCCAAAATACGGAAGAGTCCAAACCCTCTCTGTCTCCCTCCTCCCTCTCCCCCCCCCTCTCTCTATGCCCTTAGAAGACATCGCCCACGGCTCAGCTTACATTGAAGACGTGGGCTCCTCTTAGTGCCCCATCTGGTGAGCGCCTAGCTAGCCACGATCCGCCAAATGAAATGACGCCTTCTGATGTTGATGATCCCACTCTGATGTCCAAAACTATGTGAAATTCATGTTATGTTTATGTATGAACTCTTCCTTGTGTATGCTTGAGACGACGAGTTGGCTTCGAGCGGCAAGATGGTGAACCACACGCCGGCTTTGGGAGGATACTTGCTCCGTTGTGCTAGGCGAGGGAGGTGGCGCCTATCCACCGGACTCGACGACCTACCCAGCTGGTTTTTATGCCGGAACTGCTCTCCGGCTCGTCGGATGCCATCGAAAGATTGGAGAAAATTGTGGAAATAGGAGACATGGAACGACGGAGTGATGCAATTCTTGCTTGGTGTCTGGCCTTGTTTAAATAAAGGGCGGACGGAAGGAGCCTACCCGGCGTTGCGTTTAATGCCGGCCCGCTCGTGAACGGACATGTGGCCGATGTAGGTTTCTTGGATTCCACATGGGTTTAATGGAGGAGTTTGAATGCGGCGAGGAGGCGTGTTCAGTGAGGCGTGTAGCGGGCGGCGTGCTCGGCCGGCACGCCGCTTCAATGACGAAGGCAGTAAGACGTTCGCGTCCGCCCTGATTCGCCTTCAATGTGAAGCAGCGCGCTCTACAGAGGCATGAATGCGGGCAGCTGGCGACGGGCCGGAAGAGCGCCCGGGCGGGGGGAGGGGTTTTGGGTGGACCCGGGCGGTCAGAAGCGGGCGTGACAGCGGTCCAGACTCCTACAAACTTTCCCATGTTTGTCTTTGGTTTGCTAGAGAAAACGCGCCCGAACCATGCCACGGACCGGAACAGAAACACGTTAAATGGCTTTCGCGCTTTGGACAGCATGACCCGGACGGATGCAGGAGATTTGAGGGTCGGCGTTGGAGATGCCCCTTGGGCAGGGTTTTTTTTTCGCTGTGTGCCGTTTGTCCCAATATTTCGGAAGGGGGCATTGTATTTGGCTCCCCTTGTATTTTTGGGAAATTAAACGTGTTTCATGGATATAGACAGCGAGTTGTTTTTTTGGATCAATCAGCGATGCCCCGATGATGATTCTTTTGCCAATTTTCCGGAAGTAAACGAGATTTTATATTACTTGTTGCTCTAGGAATTTCCTTTATTCAAGTGTGCTTTTATTGCATCTTCATCCTTTCTTCAGCTTCAACCCTTGAGCTGCTGGCGGCAAGGTAAGGCGCTAGCTAGCCGACGTGAGGGGTGGACACGACGAGGCCAGTGTAGGCAATGCCGGCCGCAAAGAAGACGCGGACGCGCTCGGCATTGTACCCCGGGGCGACGGTGGTGCCATTGGGGATCACCTCTATCGCCACGTCGGGTCTGTCGGCGTTGATCTGCGTCACGGCCTGCGTCGCCGGCCAGCCCAGCACCTCCGGCCAAGACGTCTTGCTCATGTCCCACGGCATCCTCCTCCTTGATCTCCTCGGACCTGCAAGCTCGATCAGTCTGCAAAAACGTTAGACCATGGTCACACTCAAAGGCTGGGAATGGGAAGCGATAGAAATTGAACTGCGCGAAAACAAGCAGTGCTAGCAGATCGATGCCGACCGACCTAGGCAAGTGCTTCACTTGTGTGTGGTTGTGGAGTTGGGTCGTGTGTGTATTTATATGTGCTGGAGTTGGCGATGCATCTCATCTGCATGGTACGTAGCTGGCATTGGGCACGTCGCTCCTTTGCCGGAATCTTGGTTTCGTCGTCCCTTGTTAAGCTCACGCTGACAGCAACAACACGCGTATGTATTGTCCGAAAACTATCTTGTACTGTACAAGGAGATTATACGCCATGCCTACGCACGTACGACAGACATTCAGGCAGAACTTAGGGCTCCGTGGAATGCTGACAGGCTCGCAGCATGTCACTCCGCTCACAGGCTCACAGCATGCGCGTGCGTTAGATTTTTTTTAAAAGAGGAAGACCCAGGCCTCTGTATCTGAGCGATGCAAAAAGCTACTTTATTAATTATTCACAAAAGACCGGATGATGCTACGAATCAACCGGCTGATTTCGCCGTACGATCGCCTGTCCCACATCTGTTGGATCAGTCATCTCTTCTCCCCCTTCACCCAAACTGGCGAAGCACAGGGAGCTTCAAGGTCTGTCCATGGCAGCAACGAGCGCAGCCCCCCACCCCCACCCCGCGCGAAGCTCCATTCAACCTCCGGCGGCGAGAGAAAGCTGCAACCCACACCGCCGTTGGTGGCAAACCTCCATTGCAGTATCAACGGCGCTCCAATGCAGCATGGGCGGAGCTTCATTGCAACCCGGCAAAGCTTCAACGGCCCCTACGGGCTTCATTGTAACTCCGGCGACAATCAGCGATGCTTCATTGCAACTCCGGCGGCCCCCGGCGATATTGCATCACAACACTGGCGCCCCGATGATGTTTCATTGCAACTCTGGTGGTCCTAGGCTCCTAGCGATGTTGAATCATAGCACCGGCGGTCCCCCAGCAATGCTACATTGCAACTACGGCGGCCCGGCGATGCTTCATCGATAAACCGGTGAGCCCCCGACTGCAACACCCCGCCACTCGCTTGAAGCACAGCAGAGCGCCGGTGGCCCTCTGTCGCCGGTGACTGCTGCATCGTAGCACCGGGAGTCACTGGAACCGGTGCGTGAGCGCGACCCCCGCTGCAGCGTTGATCGTAGGTGTCGACGGAGCAACACCCGTTGCAGTGCCTCTGGTGGTCGTCGATGCCCGTGCAGGTGACGGGAGTGAAGGAAATATGCCCTAGAAGCAATAATAAAGTTATTATTTATTTCCTTATTTCATGATAAATGTTTATTATTCATGCTAGAATTGTATTAACCGGAAACTTAGTACATGTGTGAATACATAGACAAAACAAAGTGTCCCTAGTATGACTCTACTTGACTAGCTCGTTTATCAAAGATGTTTACGTTTCCTAACCATAGACATGTGTTGTCATTTGATGAATGGGATCACATCATTAGGAGAATGATGTGGTGGACAAGACCCATTAGTTAGCTTAGCATTACGATAGTTACAGTTTCATTGCCACTACTTTCTTCATGACTTATACATGTTCCTCGGACTATGAGATTATGCAACTCCCGAATGCCGGAGGAACACCTTGTGTGCTATCAAACGTCACAATGTAACTGGGTGATTATAAAGATGCTCTACAGGTGTCTCCGATGGTGTTTGTTGAGTTGGCATAGATCGAGATTAGGATTTGTCACTCCGTGTATCGGAGAGGTATTTCTGGGCCCTCGCAGTAATGCACATCACTATAAGCCTTGTAAGCATTGTGACTAATGAGTTAGTTGCGGGATGATGCATTACGAAATGAGTAAAGAGACTTGCCGGTAACGAGATTGAACTAGGTATGAGGATACCGACGATCGAATCTCGGGCAATTAACATACCGATGACAAAGGGAACAACGTATGTTGTTATGCGGTTTGACCGATAAAGATCTTCGTTGAATATGTAGGAGCCAATATGAGCATCCAGGTTCCGCTATTGGTTATTGACCGGAGATGTGTCTCGGTCATATCTACATAGTTCTCGAACCCGTAGGGTCCGCGCACTTAATGTTCGATGACGATTTGTGTTACGAGTTATGTGATTTGATGACCGAAGTTTGTTCGGAGTCCAGGATGAGATCGGGGACATGACGAGGAGTCTCAAAATGGTCGAGAGGTAAAGATAGATATATTAAAAGGCTATATTCGGATATCGGAAAGGTTCCAAGTGATTCGGGTATTTTTTGAAGTACCGGAGAGTTACGGGAATTCGCCGAGAGAAGTATTGGGCCTTATTGGGCCATACGGGAATAGAGGAGGCAGGCCAAAGGGAAGGAGGTGCGCGCCCCCCTATGGGTCCGAATTGGACTAGGGGGAAGGGGGCGGCGCCCCCCTTGCCCTTTCCTACTCCCTCTCTCTTTCCGTCTTTCTTCTCTCCTACACTCCGGAAAGGAAAAGGGGAATCCTACTAGGACTTGGGAGTCCTAGTAGGACTCCCAACACTTCGCGCACCCCCTCTAGGGCCGGCCTCCTCCTCCTCCCTCCTTTATATACGTGGGCAGGGGACACCCCAAAGGCACAACAGACAATCTCTTAGCCGTGTGTGGTGCCCCCCTCCATAGTTACACACCTCGGTCATATCGTCGTAGTGCTTAGGCGATGCCCTGCGCCGGTAACTTCATCATCACCGTCGCCACGCCGTCGTCCCGACGGAACTCTTTCTCGGCCTCAACTGGATCAAGAGTACGAGGGACGTCATTGAGCTGAACGTGTGCTGAACATGGAGGTGCCGTACGTTCGGTGCTAGGATCGTCGGATCGTGAAGACATATGACTACATCAACTGCGTTGATAAAACGCTTCAGCTTACGGTCTACGAGGGTACGTAGACGATACTCACCCCTCTCGTTGCTATGCATCACCATGATCTTGCGTGCGCGTAGGAATTTTTTTTGAAATTACTACGTTTCCCAACAGTGGCATCCGATCCAGGTCTATGCGTAGATGTTATATGCACGAGTAGAACACAAGTGCACTACTAGGGAAAAGTTTATAGACAGACGCTTACTAGTAGCGAGGGTTTACACCCCTCGCTACTGCTACTTACTAGTAGCGCGGGTTTTTACCCCTCGCTACTACTAAGTTGATAGTAGTAGCGCGGGTTTTTAACCCTCGCTACTACTAAGCGGTCTCTACCGTGCCCCTCCGGAACATGCCATAGTAGTAGCGAGGGGTATAAACCCGCGCTACTACTAAGTTGATAGTAGTAGCGCGGGTTTATAACCCTCGCTACTACTAAGTGGTCTCTACCGTGCCCACCCGGGACATGCCATAGTAGTAGCGAGGGGTATGAACCCGCGCTACTACTATCGACCCACCAAAACATATGTACACATAGCGTGCGGAGGCCCAAATCCAAACCCACACTTTTCGGATTCCCCTTCTCCTCCCACTCGCTATTCCCTTCCTCACCCACCACCACTGCCGGCCTCGCCTCTCGCCGCCACTCACAAATCCGGCAACCTCCTCTCGTAGACCCCTCCCCTCCTCCTCCATCCTCCTTCTCCGCTGTTGGAAGGAGAGGGAAAACAGCAGAGCGTCGTACACATGGCGGCGCTCAGATCCGCCATGGACGCAGCCACTTGCACCTCCTCGACGGGTCAAGGGTCCCATGACAAGAAGCAGTAGGTCACCAAGCTTCATCTAGGGTTTTGGGCGTCGGCTCCAACTCCGGTGGCCACCGGTGAGTTCCTCCTGCTGCTCTCTATCTCTCCCTTCCTCTTTCTAATAATTTTCTCTTCTTTTGTAGCAGCAGTAGACGAGAGGTGCGGACACAAGTTGGGTGCACCATCACCATGAACAACTTCATCCCCTCCAGGACCAGTAGCAACCATGAATGTAGATGACGATGACACCGAGCAGAAGCAGCCGCCATGGCTGAAATTAATTTTTTTAATTCTGAATTGGTTAGTAGTAGCGCGGCCCCCTGACTCGCGCTACAACTAAGTAGTAGTAGCGCGGGTGGCAACCGCGCTACTACTACTACTAGAAGTAGCATTAGCGCGGGTACCACCCGCGCTAATGCTAAAAGTTAGCTGTAGCGCCCTAGCAGTAGCGCAGGCCCCCGCGCTACTGCTAGCAGTTACCCCGTGCTACTACTAGGGTTTTCCCTAGTAGTGGTGAGTTGTGGGCGATAATAGTCATACTTCTTACCAGCATGTCATACTTTGATTCGGCGGTATTGTTGGATGAAGCGGCCCGGACCGACATTACGCGTACGCTTACGCGAGACTGGTTCTACCGACATGCTTCGCACATAGGTGGCTGACGGGTGTAAGTTTCTCCAACTTTAGTTGAATCGAGTGTGGCTACGCTCCGTCCTTGTTGAAGGTTAAAACAGCACATACTTGACAAAAAATCGTTGTGGTTTTGATGCGTAGGTAAGAACGGTTCTTGCTCAGCCCGTAGCAGCCACATAAAACTTGCAACAACAAAGTAGAGGACGTCTAACTTGTTTATGTAGGGCATGTTGTGATGTGATATGGTCAAGACATGATGCTAAATTTTATTGTATGAGATGATCATGTTTTGTAACGGAGTTATCGGCAACTAACAGGAGCCATATGGTTGTCGCTTTATTGTATGAAATGCAATCGTCATGTAATTGCTTTACTTTATCACTAAGCGGTAGCGATAGTCGTAGAAGCAATAGTTGGCGAGAAATCAACGATGCTACGATGGAGATCAAGGTGTCGCGCCGGTTACGATGGTGATCATGACGGTGCTTTGGAGATGGATGATGGCCATATCATATCACTTATTTTGATTGCATGTGATGTTTATCCTTTATGCATCTTATTTTGCTTAGTTCAGCGGTAGCATTATAAGATGATCTCTCACTAAATTTCAAGGTATAAGTGTTCTCTCTGAGTATGCACCATTGCGACAGTTCGTCGTGCCGAGACACCACGTGATGATCGAGTGTGATAAGCTCTATGTTCACATATAATGGGTGCAAACCAGTTTTGCACACGCGAAATACTCGGGTTAAACTTGACGAGCCTAGCATATGCAGATATGGCACTACTAGGAAAAGGGCTAGTAATGGCGCACCAGTTTTGCCCACTAATGGTGCACTGCTGGTGCGCCATTAGTATCACGCCACTGGTATTTCTTACTAATGGTGCATCATCGGTGCGCCATTAGTATCTGGTATACTAATGGCGCACCGAGCAATGCGCCATTAGTATGCCTCCCAGGGGGCCATATTTAACCATGTGCTTTGGCATACTAATGGCGCACTGTTGGGTGATGCGCCATTAGTGTGATTATAACAGTGCGCCATTAGTTTCTTGTGTGGTGTGCCACTAGTATGAATATTAGGGATTTTTTTTCATTTCTGATATTTTCATAGGTTAAAAAATATTAGAGATAACATACAACACAGATCTACTTAGCTTACATACAGGGGGCCATATGTAACGATGTTACCTGCGTCCACCAGATCATATCCAACACACAAGTTTCATCATATATACATACATAGCCAACACATAGTTCCATCGTTACATATTACAAAAGTTTCACAATGTTCATTCAACACCGTTATCCATCAATTCACAAAAGTTTCACATTGATACAAAATAAAAACACAAATGGAAAAGAAGCACTCCATCCATGCAAGCTTCCGTGAATTAAATCAAATCTGCAAAATGATAAACAAGAAGTTAGAAGAAGAAGAAGAAGAAGAAGAAGAAGAAGAAGAAGAGAAGAAGAAGAAGACTAGAAGAAGAATAAGAAGAAGATCAATAAGAAGAATAAGAAGAAGACTATAAGCTTATTACATCAGAGAAGTTGCTATGTTTTTTCTACTACTAGGAAAAACATCACTCATTGGAAATGAAAATCTCAGTACCAGCATTTTGAACTTTGAAATGAAATACAGTAGTAGTATTAGTAGTATATGGAGTAGTATCTTGTCTAGTAGTAGTATTAGTTGTATATGGAGTAGCAAGTTTTGCCTCAGAGACAGCAAACGCTATGTTTTTTCTCAATTCAGATAGCTAAGTGGAAAACCACGTCAAGTTCTGATAATCCATCTAATCTAATGAAATCTGAACTCAACCTGATCATGGTTCATGCCCTCAGACACATCAGCACCTCAAGAATTCCATGACAAAAATGAAAAGGACCAAGACAATCACCACACAAGTGATGAAAGCACTAGCGAATCATGTTAAAGCAAACCTCTACTTTTCACCCTCAACTATAATAACCGCATGCAGTACAAAGAAGTGTTGATGCAGGCATCAAACATTATAATGGCTGAATTTGATCTAGTCCAATAATTTTCTCAAGTTACATGATTAACAAGCTTGGGCTTAGCAGTAATATTCTGAGAAAATATTTTCTTGAAGCCTGAACAACTGGCTTTCCTTTTTAAAAATAGAACCAAAACCATGACACAATCACTTGACAACATCTATTGACTACATTAGATGGATAAATTCCATATGTTGTGGAAGACCACCCTCAAGCAGACTGCTTATGACCATGGCTCCTAAATGGATAAGCGTTTGGCAAGAAGACATTGTGGACAACAATATTCAAAAGCATACCTTAAGTAATATTCTTAACTATATCATCATCTTATGAAATATTATAGTGTGGTGGCTGTTCTAGAAAATGCAGCAATATTGTAAACATAACTTTTAGACAAGCTAGAGAAAGAGATGAATGGATGAAAATGACACCCTCACTATTTTAAATTTAATAGAAACCACACAGGAGTTACCATCCCCAAATCTTCTTTTTTATTTATGGTCAAGTAATTGCTGAAATATTTGAAACAGAGGCCACCATTGCACCACAATTCACTGACAAACCATTAGAGCATTGTGAACAACAAATTCAGAGAAAACTCTCTTTGGCACACAAATTCAGAGCATTGTGAACAACAGAAACAACTGAATGTCCTATCATGAAATGGCAATGAACTAACAAAAAATGCGCGTTCTACCAGCACACCATTAGCACAAAATTTTCTCTAATCTTACTGGACACAAAAATTTTCTTCAATGTGTCCAGTGCATTTTTCAGTGTGTCCAAATCTTGCAGGTACCAAGTACTCCAATGCACATGGAGTACTAATTATTCATGTTTGCTAGGCACTACTCCCACAATTTTTTGAACCTAATTTGACCTAAATTCGAGAGGGATTTGACCTAAACCTAGCAAAAGAGAGAAGAAGAGGGCATGGCCGGGAGGGAGGAGAGGAGGAAGAGAGGAGAAGAGAGGCAGAGGGAGGAGGGTTACCTGACCACGATGAGGTGGTGGCCGGAGCGGAGACGACAGAGGGCGGAGACGGCGAGCTTGGGGGAGGCGG